>NW_025336480.1:25961085-26004084 GCF_004798865.1 Varanus komodoensis | reverse complement strand
AGAGAGAGAGAGAGAGAGAGAGAGAGAGAGAGAGAGAGATCTATGCATTATTGTTTTAGTTCTTAGAGAAGCTTTGGCCAGCGATTTATTTTTAAATGGTTGCATTTGTAACATAACGGACTATGAGTCATCCCAACTTAATGGAAAAAAGAATTATAATCTTGTTTCTCAGCGTCCAAGAAGATAATTGAGGCTGGGGTATCAGGAAGGACAGCAACACTGCTGGAGGACTATGCAAAAGAAGTGTGGGAAAGTTGCACCTTAAGTAAATAAGGGCAGTAGTGCATGTCTGGGCAGCGAGTGGGAGGCGAGAGGCAGCGCAAGGCTTGAACTCTTGAAACAAACCCTGTTGTTCTGGCTAGTAAAGAATGTGGGCAAACCCTGTAAGGCCCTTTGCGCCGGATGACAGAAGCAGAAATCTTTTGTCGCTTTGGCTCAGGCACCTCCTGGGATCCAGCCCAGCCAGAACGGGGCACAGAAATACAGCCTGACACAAAAACAGACACCCCAGTTCTGTCCTGCATTTTGGACTTGATGAATTTTTACACCTCCGCTCTTGTCTGAGGGCTGGTGCATTACACTACCAAGGGAGAGGGGAAAGCTGACCAAGGGGGGGTCCCCAAGAAAGCAAAGCAGAGGCCCAGCTCCCTGAACACACGACATGCACAAGATGGAGCAGAGCAAGAGATGCGACTCTGGAAACAACCTGCGCCCCAGCCCACAAGTCAGATCCGGGGTGCTCCGGTTACAGCTGCTACACACCTGATGCTCTCAAGGGAGATGTTTCAGGAAGGGAAACAAGGGGAAAAGGCACTGTAGGCTTCTGCAGAGAACAGCCTGACCATGAGACGCACACGGGACTCAAGCAAAGAGCTAGCGCTTCTCCTGCAAGAGCTCTTAGAGCTACTCTTCCTCTCGGCACCAGTCCAGCTGCTAATCCCAGTACAGGTGCCAGGGCAGGACACCCCACACAGGCAAGCAAAAAAGGGGGGCAGGAGGTACATCTCCAGATGCTTGGGTCTTCAGCTCCCAGAGGTCCCCCTTGGCATGGCCGATAGTCAGAAATGCTGGGAGCTGATGCCCGAAACATCTCGAGATCCACTTATGCCCATCTCTGCTGTATTTCATTCCTGTTTTATTTATTTATTTTTATTTATTAAAACATTTTTATGCCGCCCCATTCGCCGAAGCCTCGGGGCAGCTTACAACTGTTGTGGCCGTCATCATCACCCACATTTCTATGCTGCCCACAGCCAAAGCTCTCTGGGCAGTTTCTCCCACCCTGCATCTCCCTGTGCGGCATGTGAATCGTGTGCATGACCTGAGCCTACCACAACCCGGCAGTGTTAGCCACGCAAAGGGCAGGCACTCATTCTCCGGCACAGGGAAGGTTCCTCTTGGCAGAGGCAAGGCTTCAGCCATTGTGACTGCTGGCCAAACCACTCACGAGCCTTTCGGCCAAGCGTTTTCCGGTACGGAGCAGCAGCCTTCACCCTCGTGGAGATGCCTGCTCACAGCTGCTGAAGTTTGGCACTGGCTAAGCACGTTCTTGAAACCAGGCCCAGGGACCAGGTGCTCCAGGCGCTGATGAGGGCTCATCATTCTCTGTGCCTCTCTTTGCTCTCCAGAGACTGTTTTCCAGCAGGTCAAGGAACCTCCCCACACCCCTGCCCATGCCAACCACAAGGGACACTTGGCCCAGGTAGTTACCAGCTGCGGTAACTAAAGGCTCCCAGCTTCACACATCTCTTTCCCTTTCAGGAGCCCCTCCATCCTGGGCGCATTGCCCTACAGGCCCTGTTTCTGCTGCCAGGGAGCTGCACATACTGCATGCGCCTCAGAAGGGTCTGGCTTCCAGATGGATTTGGGGTGGGGGAAGCACGCAAGCTGGGCTTGGGGCAGGGGCTCCTCTTCTGCCTGCTCGCTCAAGCTCCCGGGATGATGCACGGGCAGGTTTCTTGCAGTGCACAAGGGACTGCAGTGGCTGCTGCTTGGGTGCATGAGGAACTCAATGAGGCTCAGCGTGGAGGGAGGGAGGCCTGGCTGAAATGCCACCTGGCAGGACTGGCTTGCAAAGCAATGTGGAGGAGAGGGGGAGTGAGCCCAGCGGCTGCCCAAAAGAGAGCTTGGCTCGTGCAGGCCCCTGTGCTGCCACACTCCCCGACTAGCTCGGATGTGCCTGGCTGTGGTGGGGAGGTAGCCACTTTCATTATGTGGAACTGTACCCTGGAGCTGAGCCTTCTCCCAGGTGGGTCAATCCTAAATTGCTCCATGGGATCAGGGCTTCTGGCAGCTTTGACTGGGCCTTGTGGCCAGGATCACAAATGCCCCAAGCACAGGCCCTCTTCCAGAGACTGAGCAGCTCTGCCTGGGATGTGCCGTCAGCACCTGCAAGTTCCCCCTGGCACTGCTTGTTTGTGGAGGTTCTCAGGTTTGCACAAGTGTGATTTCTTCCCAGATGAGGCTCTGATTCCATCCACTGCTTCCCAACCCCCAAGCCCTACCCCAGGGGTGCTGAGCAGCATTCCGCGCCCCAGGGCAGAAATCCATTTCAGAGCTGTTTGGGGGGGGGGGCCTGCAGCACACATGCCCTGAAGGCAAAATGCAATGGGGACAAGGACTGCCAGTTCATTTTAGCTGAAAGCTCTGACGGACAGTAACTATGCCCAAGGAGAGGAGTTTTGGAGCTGCGGAAGGCCGGCACCACTGTGAGTCTGTGCCTGCGCCTCTCCTTGTTGCCTCTGAGAAACAGACAGAAAATTATCTGGTTTCTGGAAAAGGATGCAGTGTTCAAAGCAAGGGTCCCATGCCCCAACATCCAACAACCCTACTCAGATGCAAAGCGAACACAAGAACCACGGACGTAACACGCCACAAATCTTGGCCTTCCAAAGGAAACACTTGCACTGCTTGGTGGTAGACCAGGCCATTCCCCTCCACACGCACCCTCCCCACTGTCTGCTTGCCAGAATAGAAGGGAGACTTCAAAGAACGCCAGCAATACTTTGCCTTCAACAGTATCCACGGACAAGATTCCTTCCCTGCTATTAACCTCTCATCACTCTGAAGTCTGGCTCCCAGGACCAGAGGGACCAAGAGGTTGCATTAATCCTATTCTGAAGAATGCTCGACTTTTGCCTATTGATGGAAAAAGTTGAGGGAAGGGTGCGGAGGGGGAGGGGTAAAAGCAGCAATGTAATTAAACTGACTAGAGGAAAATGCCTTGATCAGCAGATTACACACAACGGCCTCGTACGAAGAATTCAGCTGCAGCTCGTTACAAAACATCCACAGTACATTTGTCCTTTTGCTGTTTGATTCGCTCAAATTTATAAAACGCTGAAGTTTTCAGAGGAAAGCAAAGCAAGCTTTCCAAAAGTTCTCCAAGGTATTGACACTTCACTTGGCAAAGCTGGCACGAAGAACATGTGCTTAATGTTAAGAACGCAGCAGGAGAGAAAGAGCACCTTGCTCCTTTGCCTGGGTTTACTTTGAAGAGTTATGGTCATTTAGCAAAAGGAGGATTTGTTTGGCTTACCTGCACTCTCCGGGAATTTTACAAGTACCATGTTTGGGGCTGCAACCCTGACGACAGATGGCTGCAAAGAGAAAAGGGGGGATTTAAAAAGTGGGGGGTTAAATGGGCCTTCACTCTCGTGGGAACCTTTTAATCCCCTGCTAGTACTGTAATCCTACCAAATCCAAGGTTTAAACAGGTCCCTTGGATCAAGTCTACTGGAAAAGAAACTGAGGTAGGCAAGGCCTCATGACAGCAATTCCAACAATCTACAAAGAAAGCATCGCTGCCCAATCTCATCCAAGGCCTTCCCTTAAACACAAAGGAAGCTATTTAAAACCCTTTTTGGAGACTTTTAAAACCTTTAGTGGCCTGCAACACTCTCCTTTTTGATGTTCATCCCCTTTGAAGAGGCAGGTTTGAGAGCCATTGGAAACTTATCAGGCACTTAAGGGAAAACACACTTTAACAATCCATACAGTTCAAGGTTTTTACTGATAGTTTCGCTTCCCTTGTCATCTTGGTATACTTAAAAAAAGAAATTCTGCTTTTTGTACTGTGAAACATCCTATTTACATACCAACATTTCATTATTCTATATCTATCCTTCCCCATTATCTTTTGCAAGGAACTCAAGGGTCTAATAATTTGATCCACACAAAACCCTGTGAGCTGGTCAGACTGTAAGTCGGTGACTGACCCAAAGTGACCTATTTGGCTTCATGGCCAAGTGAAACCTTGAGTGGGGACTAGAACCCAGTACTCAGTCCAATACTATAACCACTACACTAGCTCTGTGCACATGTGAGCATAAGAAGTTGCCTTAGAGCAGGGGAGGGGAACCTTTTCCAACTTGAGCATCACATTGTATTGTGGTTCGCATCCAGGACAGAGATGACTGTGAAATCCTCTGCAAAAAGTGGGCAGGATCAAAATGAAAGCAGGCATGGCTACTGTACCCAGTCTTCTGTATATCTGCATGAATCCCACATCTTTTCTCAAACAAAGCCACCCTCCCCCAGCCTACTTGCCACAATAATCAAGTGTGGGGCAAAGTAAAAAATCCCACTGAAACTAATGGGATTTCCCCCACAAGCCAAAGAGCCGCAGAGAAGTAATATTTGGCAAATGGGTTGCAGCACACTGGGAAAGCTAACCCTTCCCTTTCCAGCTGTAATCTCCATCTCCAGTTCCCCCCCCCCCACCACACACACTTTGCTGCATGCAGAGGTGGAGGAAAAGCCCCATGAGGCAAAGATTTTTTGCTTTAGATCATAAGTCCACCTTTCCCACTGTTGTTTGCCCACCTTGGTCTTGGTCAGAGGTCTTTCCCATCATCCTGCCACCAGCTCCTTTTCTTCAAAACTAGCACTGGACCTTGGACCTTCAGCATGCAAAGCAGCTGCTCTGCCACTCACTTACAGCCCCTTGGGTGCTTAGTGAATAAAGGACCCATCCAGCTAAATCTGGATGTCTCCCTCTCACCTCCTCCTCTGCTCAAAAATCTAAGTCATATGAGCCACTGAATAGAACTCACAAGGGGCAGTATAACTGAGCATCACTAAACTGGGCACAAAGATTGCTTGGGGGTTCTCCTGGACGCACTGCTTGCTGGGGAAGGTCAGACGATAAGGTGGCCAGCCATGCTTTCCAGCAGCTTAGGCTGGTACTCCAGCTCCAGGCCTACCGGGAAAATTCTGACTTTACTCAGTTGAACTGGTGAGGTCCAGACTGAACTACTACAATGTATTGTGTGGGACCACCCTTTAAAGATGGTCCATAAACTTCACCCCATGCAAAATGCCACTGTCTAAATTCTGGCAAGGACTAAGCTGTAAGTTCATGTGATACTTAAACAGTACCACCTGCATTGATTATGCTGCATTTCTGAGCCCACTTTAAAATGCATGTTTTAACCTTTAACAAAGTTTGCAGCAAAATCACTTGAAGGGCTGCATTCAGTCATCCCAACCTGCCCACACTTGATTGATTTATCTACTGTGGCCCATATCTAAAAATATCTCTTATCTGTATCATAATTAATGGAGGTCTTTCTTGCTAGGCCATCTTAGAGAGCAATCCTTTTGCTGGGTACAACAGGGAGGCCTTTTCTGCAGCGGCCCCTCATTTCTGAAAACACTTCCTGCTGAAGTCTGCCAAACACCACGTTCAAGACTTCTTGTCTCCCTTGTCTTCTCCTAAGTTGGGGTCTTTATAAGGCTCCTGGTGGTTTTGACTACAATTGGTTTTGCTTTTAGCATCTGGAAGTAGAATGCTGGTTTCCTGTTGTCACTGGCTTTTAGGGCACAAACAATATTTATTGTTTTATTCTTATCTTCTCAGCAGCCCTAAGAGAGGTTTGTACCTTACAAGATGGCCTAAAATATTTTAAATACAAAATAAATAAGAGCCTCCAGCTATGCCCAGAGTTACAAAGGACAACTATTCTGAGTGGCTGGTCTGTCATGTTTTACTTTCCCTGAAAAGGCTGCAATGAACAAACACCTTTCTCTTCTAGAGTTCAGGGGATACCAATGAGCCTCAGAAAGACAATGAATACCACTGAGTCTAAAGACTACAAGCCAAATAGTACTCAGCCAGGGAAACACAAAAATGGCATCACAAACCTGTTTTACAATCCAGTTCCATCCAGCCCTCCATGCAAGTCTTGTTGCCATTCTGATCACAGGTGTAGTGTCCAAAGAAGTCATCCCTGGGTCGGCAAAACTTGTTGCAGCCAAAGCCATAATAATGTTCATCACAAGTGACCCTAATCTGGTACTCAAAGTGTGCCACGCCTGCATTTTGTTTCAGAACCTGCCACTGACGGCTCGGGTTGATCATTCCAGAGTGAGACGCTTTTTCGATAATGCGATCTGCATCTTGAAAAAGAAAAAGGAATAAGCAAAAGTCAATGAGGAGGAAAACACACCTTACAGGTCTCTGCCATCGCAGTGCCACGACTCATCGCAATGGTTCGCAGGGGACGTGTGGGACGGCTGCAACTGGGTGGAACGAAGCCCAGGGCTGCTGAGCGGACAAGCCTAGAAGTCACTACAGGGGATTTGGATCCTCTTCAAGAACTCAGGGCTGTGCCACGCATTCATTTCCCCTGCGGAAATCACTTGTACACCTTTTCTTTCCTCAACACACTGGAAGTACTTAGTCCTTCTTCCACTCTGTCTGCACACACTGCAGGAAGCCAGTGGCCGCTTGCATGTGGGTGAACATTAGATTATGCAATTCTTGCACAAGAGCAGCAAGTGATCTTCCACCCCAATGGCGCCATGGCCAAATAATGCTGTTCATACAAGATTAATTTAACTGCGGGAAGAGTAGATAGCATTTATTACTATTTAAACTATAAATTAGCAACTGTCTTGAAGATTAAGACACTGCACCAAGGGAGGGAGGGAAGAAAGTTAACCCTCCCTGTACATTTAAAAGTCAAGCGTATGAAGGATATGCTATACCAAACACTTAGGGCTGTCTCTACTCTGACTGTCCTTTAAGGGAAGAATGGCTTTTGCCATGCAGCCCCGCATGTGATCCTCAACTCTGCAACGGAGGCTTAAGGGACTCTGCAAAGCAGACTGGGGGAGCCAATCAGGGTGCAAGAGGGAGCCTGCTCCAGTGACAGTGGATAAAACCCTTCACTCTTTGGCTCTCCCTTTTTAGCTCAATGTATCAAGTACCACTAAACAACAAACTAAATGGCACACAGATTAATGCAGGCAAAGAAAGCCTGTAGGGCCAAAACACAGCCCTTCTGGAATGTGCACGGCTTAAATGCCGAGCAGAAGGAAAACCCCAAATAAGAGAGAGGTGACTAGCAGCAAGAGGAGGGCAAACAGCTGGAACACAACTTCTTCTAACAGTACGAACTGAACTCTCTCTCGTCATGTGGGGCACTTTGTTCTGATCATTCATGCAACAATCAGGTATCCTTTCACAGAGCACTTACTTATAAAGCCCCCGGGCCTTATACAGTAATAGTATTGCAACAGCCTATTTGCTTCGGACAGACAAGTGCCAAGAATTTCCAGACAAGCAGGTATGAGCTAGAGACGTTTTCCCTTCCGAGCAAAGCAGTGACCTTTGGCACTCTGTTTTCATAACCAGCATCATCTCCATAAAACAAATGCAAAGCCAGCCATGATACTGACCCCTCATTCTAGAAGTTAGACTGTTTTAAGCTGCAAGCTTATGCATTTATCTGGGAGCCATTTCCATTGACATCAATGGGGCTCACTTCTGAGCAGGAGTGCACTGTGAAGAGATGTGTCCAATCAGAAGAGCTGCCATAGAAGCCCCTCATTATCTACTTCAAAGCAGAAGCTCCGTTCTAGAGAACTCTTCCCGGCTTCTACGGAAGGCACTAAGCAACTATGTCATATAACCAGAAATGCCAATATTTCACGCTTGCTTGGGACATTGTGTACATATCTGTGGTATTTCACTTTGTAGTCCGGCCTTGTGACTTCAACGATCTGACACTGCCTTACGACTTGCTTCCTAGCAGCATTTGACTACAGCACAAAAAACCTATCCTAAAACATCGAAAAAATATGTGTATATGCTGGGTAAAACCAAATAGGAGGAGAGGGAAGAGAGGGTGGGGGTAGAGAACTGGGGGAAGATGGCATACATATTGGCTAGCATTAGTGCTGAGCTATATTAAAGATGCTGCAGGAGTATATCTGAAATACTAACATTATGAAGGACTAAAATGAACCAAGAAAAAGGGGAAGTGTACTTCTACGGACAGCTTAAACAACCTTATTGGCTTTTTATCTAACTCTGATATACTGAATTTCAGAATTGCAAGCAGAATGTTTTCCTCAAGTTATAGCTCTCTTCCTAGTTCTTCAGTTTTATAAGCAAAAGTTTCTAGGTTAACTATAGCACATAAATAAGTTAATTTAATTTCCCAAAGAAAATCTCAGGAATCCATATCAGCACAAAACTTTTTAAGGCGAACTCCAGGTTACCACCTTGCCTGAGGAAGAGTTTTGGAGAACCTGGAAGCGTGCACAGGGTTTGAGGATCTTTGAGCTGGCCTAATAAAGATACTCTGGATATTGGAGATTTTCTTTCAGATTTTTTTGGCCTTTTGTGTGAGGTTAATTTGAAGCCTCTTATCCATATCATGCTATATTTGATAAAAAGACACTCCCGGGGACAAAGGCAAGAATTTGCTCCTCATCTTCTCACCATGTTGCAGAGACCTTCAGTTCTCCACCATAACCAGACATTTCCAACACAAGAAGATGCTCCAACTGAGACAAACCAATGGCTCTTCCCTATGTGGAAGATACCTGGTGAACACAGAGGAAAGTATGAAGCTATCTTGTATCCAGGTGAGATTATTCTTGGTCCATCCAGCTCTGTGGCTCTCTAAGGTGCCTGGGACAGAGGTCCCCCTGCTTATCCCCCCCCCGCCCCCCAAGCTTTGCTACCCAAGAATCTTATCAACTGGAAGTGTCAGCAGGGACCAAACACAGATACATCAGGATGTTAGCCATGGCTGAGAGAAACCCACGCTGGAAAAGGCCCGTGTAATTATGGGCAGGTGGAAAGTAGGCCTCCAGAGGTTTGGGGCTGTAATGAATTCTTGAACACTGGCCATCCTGGCAGGGAACTTCTGGGAGCTGGAGTCCCAAACATCTGGAGATTTACCTTCTGCCTGCCCCTGCTGTAATGAATAAAAGCACCAGAAGGAGAAAGAGTATGCATCTACTTTGCAGAGAAGGCATGGGATTTATTTATACTATTTGCATATCACCTTTCAAAATATTTGACCTGAGGCAGTGTACAATGAAAATCTCATCCTGAAAAGCTTGCTGAAATACCTGTCCTGAATACATTCTCCATTTCCCTTATAAAGGAGGCACTTGGGGGGGCCAAGCCAGAAGATTGCCCCCCAACTCCAGATGCTTTGGGCTCCAGCCCAAACATCCCAGGAACTGGGTTTTCAGAACACCCAGACAGCTGCTTCAGGCTATCCCTGGATGCAGGATTATGCTTTTGCACACACTACCTGAACCAGGCTGCAGACAGATTCTATCAACAAGAGCCTTTTATTTTGGCCTCCTGCTGTTGAGGCAGTCACCAAAAACTACTGGTAGACATACCAACACAAAGCACTGTCCTTACTGATGTTTCTTCACATAATCCTCTTCTCAGGGAAAGATAAATGATATGAAAAGGAGTGGGGAGATTTAAGGGGGCAGTTTGTGTGAACTGTCTCTTTGTACATAGCATTACTGGCCAGTTATTAGCTCTACTACGCAAGAAAGAAACAACAGATAACTCTCGTAACCAGATGTGGTAGGATTTTCCATATATTCTTCACTCCTTCTCCCCTTCTACCTTGGCAGCACAAACTAACCAAAGGAAATTAGCTCAGAGTTCGACAAACCCACCATTAGCAGGCCACAACGATGGAGGTTAAGGACTAGCAATCCCATGGCGGCAGACAGTGGAAGAATCAAGTCAGTCAGCTTAGAAAGAAAAGAAACTTTATTCTTCCCATTGTCCACGCTGGAATTATAAGCTTTGGATCCAAAGCAGTACCGTAGAAGAAACTACAGTAATAGGAAACTGACTTTGACCCAGGGAAAGGGTACTGGGAAGAGAGAGAGAGAGAGAAAGACAGAGCGTGCCGAAACGTTCAAATATCCCATTTGCAGTTTTGGCTAAGCTTGCCTGCAAGTCCATTCATATTGCTTACACAAATCAAGACTCTCAGAAATGGCAAAGAGACTTTGATCATGAGAAGCACTTTATTGCACTGTTGCCTAATTTGGAATCCAGCTTACTCAGAGTCGGATCACTGGTCCACAGAGCCCATATGGCCTACTCAGACTGACAGGAGCCCTTCAAAGACTCAGAGTGTCTTTTCCAGCAGTCTCAGATATGATCTGTTCCTGCTCAAGATCCTCTGGAACTGTGATATCAGTGACTGAGTGTGCTAAGGAGGCGTTCTACGCCCTTGAGACTTGGCCCTTTCAGAAGTCCTCCGATGATCCATTTTTAAGAAGATATACTGGGGCTGCTAGAAGCTCCTTGGGAGCTTCTTCCTCTCATTTTGCATGTGCGTGATGAGTTGGTTGTCGTCTCAGATATGAAGGAGGCAATCCTGTATACAGTGCCAGTATGGCCTCACAGCTTCAATGCCAAACCTGGCACTGGATTCCCACAATCAGCCTTGATGAGGTTCCCTTCAAAGACAGGGCCTCACCAGTCCGCACTTACTCTAACAGTGCTCAAGAATTTTGATTGTAATTAATTAAAAACCAACCACCATATTACTTTCACAACAGGTATGTGCATTTGCTGTAGAGTGGGAATAAGCTTGCCAATTCCTACAAGCTCACCTTCACAGAGACACACACCCTAAGAACCGACCCATCTTCCCAATCTATGCTCTCACCTTTGCTTTTGGAGAAATTCCAATGACCCTCCTGGTGCTGATGGTTCACATGAAAGATGACTCAGCAGGACACGCCAAAGGGAAAATGCTGCTGCTACAATACAAGTTCTATTCTTCTGGCTCTCTTGCTTTGGAGGAGCAAAGGTAACACTTCCTATGGTCAGCTCCATCCATGCTCTAAAGCCAGAGTACTCCACTTTGGTCAGGAACACGTTTCATGACAAAGCAATGCCACCGTCATTGAAAGAACTGAATTGAGAGCAATTGAAAGAATAAGCCCTTTTACAGGCTCTGCAGAGGTGATGTTTCTAGAAAGTTATCATCAATGACTCTTAAGGACATAGTATAATGTCTACCTCTTCTCTACCCTATAGCATCCCCTACAGCAGATGAGAGTAACTTGTAGTCCAAAACATCTGGAGGTCCCCAGCTTCCACAATCCCTCACCACTGGCTATGCTGGCAAGGGCTGGTGGGAGTGTTATGGTCCTCCAGGTGCTTTAGCTACATTTCCTACTTCTGCCCTGTAGAATCAGAGGCTGAAGACACAGATATGATACACAAAGAGTTCAGAGATGATGTTTCAGTCCAGCGTTCAGAGCAAACAGTTAAGGCATGCTAGCAGCCAGTCAAGCACAAGATGAAGTCATGCCCTCTTATTCTGGCTCCACAGGTTATGCCTGTTGACTTCACAGCTGCTAAACGCCGGCGTTTTCTCCAGCCAGAGCCAGCAGTAGGAGGCAGAAATTGGTGGCAGAAGCACTGGTGAACAGCAGAGGACAGCAGAAAAGGGCAAGACTTCAACCCTTCTTTGATTTCCTAGCATAAAGCCCATTCCTATTGGAAGATGACGCTGAAATGCATCTGAAGAGAGCAACCCAAGCACTAATTTCTAGAGAACATTTGCTACCAGCCAAAACCTCACTTGCTTCCCATTCCTAAATGGGCTGTTCCACCCCATCACATTCTTAAGGAACAAGCAAGAATGGGATTGTTATGTGCCCTGCTCGGACAAGACAGCAAGAGTACACTAAGAATGCTTCCATTGGTTATCTTGAAACAATGGACATTTCTTCCCTTTGAGATTTCCCAAGACTTGAATAAGATGCCACACTGCTGCGGAAGAGCACTGACCTCATGCCCCACTTGTGCACTTCCCAGAAGCATCTGGCCAGCCACCCTGGAAACAAGACACAACTAAGACTGACCCTTGGTCAGCTCCAGCAGCACATCTCTTACGGACTGGATTTTGGAGATTACTATTTTCCAGGTTTTAGACATTCAATGTTGTTCAGGTCCTTAAACAAAATAGAAAACTTCCAATTTTTCCAGTGATCTGATTTCACCGCTGCAGATGAAGCATACATGAAACTAAAAACAGACAAACAAAACAACCCCAAACAGCTGTTTTACTGTAAAGAGTTGCCACTTACATAAGTATCTTATGGAACTTGAGCTACTTAAAAAATAATTAAGAACCCATACTGGGATAATTGTATTCTCATCTATACATCACAAAATTCTAGGAGACATAGTAAAAAGGGGGTTTTCCAAGGGCAAATAAGCTGCATACTGAAGAGAAAGTATTCATTGCAAGGTTCACTGGTATGATCAAATTAAAATACACAATGTTGAAATCTCCTGCAAGTTTAATTATGAACATGTGCAAATCCACATCCAAACTTGGTCAAATGTGTTGTTCAAAAAGAAAAAAAAGACATTTTAACATTTTTGGTGGAGGGCAACTTTGCCTCCAGAATGTTAGAACAAATAAAGGATTCATTGTGAAGCTTTGGAAATTCTGTTTCATGAAATAAAGATGAGATCTATTCAAAACAGAGATAGGACAGACTCCGAATGAAAAGAACTGGGATCCTCCAGCAAACAAGAGCTTCTTTCAAATGCAGGCATTTTCCAACTGAGCCAACACAGTAACACCTGTAAAAGATTTTCCTCTCTTTCACATGTCATTCAGGTGGGCCAGATAAACACCTTTCCCTCACCCCACTGCATTGTCAATACTTTGCTACTATTAGTGCATGAGGGCACAATTGGTTCTAGAACCATAGTTTTCTGGGACTTCTTCCTGCAAGAAGGACTTTATTGCAATAATGCTAATGATGAAACCATCATCTTAATAAGGCCTGCCGAATTAGATGAGGTATCATTCCCTGAGGAAGTTCAGTTTGGAGAAGACTCATTCATAATGATTTATATTCTGCTTTTTCCTTACAAAGAACTCCAAGTGGCTTACATCATTCTCTTCCTACTGCTCTGTCTTATCCCCACAACAACTACCCTGTGAGGTAGGTGGGGCTGAGGGTCTGTGACTGACCCAAAGTCACCCAGTTGGCTCCATGGCTGAGCGGGGACTAGAACCCAGATTGCACGAGTCTCACTCCTACATTCTTAAGCACTACACCACATTGGCTCTCAGTGTGAAGGGAAGACCAGGACTGCAAGGTGAAAATGAAAAATTCAAATATTTCACAATTAATACTATGTTCCCTCCCCCTAGAAATTCCATTCTGTTTTGTTGGATTTTTTAAATTCTCTTAACACAGAATGGCATTTTCTTCAGGTAACTGTGCAGAAGGGGAACCAGTTCTCAGGAACAGCATAGCAGGTATGAGCACTTTCCCCAACCCAGAGCCCTCCAGATGTGGACAACTCCCATCACCTTCAGCTAGGGCACAGGAGGAGGTGTCATCATACACATTAGGAAAACTGTTCTCTTAAATGGAAGTGTTTACCTATTTGGGGCAAACCACTTTGATCCAATTCGCCTTTATAACTGGTTCCATAGCCAAACGGCAGCCTGAAAAATGCTGAACATGTTTTAAGCTTTGAAAAGGAGTTCCCCAGGAATCCAATTCAGTGCAAATAGTCATAACAGACACACCATTTCACACTGAAAGGGGCATGGAGCGAGGGAAGAAGCATGCACGCAAGCCGCAAACTTCAGAAAGCCATTTATTTTGTATCCAAGCCAAGATGCAAGCTCATAGCAAGCTTCACAAGACTGACAATTCTACGCGGCAAAAGAAGGCCTCCAAGATGTCCCCACCTCGAGTTGGCTTCTCCCCTTCTGAAGAGTGAGGTCAGTTGCAGACAAAACCCGTCCCCCTATACTACCCCCTTTAAACAGCACATTTGGCAAAGCACCGTCGCATCATCCATGGGACTCCTATGATTTCCAGGATCGCAGAAGCACTGCCTCGAAGCCATGGCAAGCATACCTGTGAAAAGTGTGGTTCGAGTGACAACGACAGTGCCCGAGAAGACCTGTGGAACAGTTTGTGCAGAAAGAAGTGACACCAGAGAGACAACTGTAAGATGCAGTGATTTATGTTCTACCAGGGAAAGACAAAGAGGGTCCTGCAAGAGAGATTCCCTGGTGCGAAAGGGGGCCTGCACATTTTCGATGCCCTCTTCTTGAGCAACTACACTGTGGGGAAGGGGGAGCCATTAAAACTCCCATTCATTTCTGCAGGACGTGGGCTACTGGAAATCAAAAGTGAAATGGGAGAATGGGTCAAAACAATTCCCTGCTCACAAACCCACATAAAGAAATGACTGAAGCAGTGCCATGCTTGCTTAGATCAACCTGAGATAGGGTTACAGGACTCTGGAGTCTGGCCATAACTGCACATCCTTCAGCAAGAGCGCATCAAACCCACCCTCATTTGTGGCTTCCATGAACAGATGACAGACAGCTACATATGCATTTACATTTTACTTGACTTTACTAGCTCAAGGCAAATTCAACATTAGTTTCTTCAAGGGTGAGAGTCCCATCTTCCCCTCCCCTGGGGGGCTTCAGGTAAGTCACCCCCTTTCTTCTCTTAGCATCAACAGCCCAATATATTCCTAAATTTCTACTTCAAGTGGTCATCTAGTCCCACGACCCCTCTGCCACTCAGGTGAAGATAAGCTCAGCCAGTAGTCTCCAACCCAGGATGGTCCCGGGGTGGAATGCCTGGCTCTTGGTGGCCCCCTGCTCATGAAGGTTATGTGAAGTTTTCCTCAGGGCAGGCAGGGGAAGCCACTGGGTAGAGACATTCAGTGCCTTCTCTCCACCCAGTGTGCCTGGCTGCACTGAAGGCCCTGTTTTTGGGGGTGGGGCGCTTTTGATAAGGGGCTTGTTGGCTCCTCCAGGGACAGGGTCTTCAGGGTGGGGTTTCCTGCTGCTGCTTCCCAGCACCTCCTTCCTGTTAGTCTTCTTTCTGCCTTACCACACCTTCTGTATCCTTCCTCACCTGGCCTCCATCCTTGTTTGGACTCTTCATATCTCTGCCCAGACACTTCTCTTTTGTTTTGCCCCTTTCCCCGGGGCTTTCCAAAGGCCATCCCTGCCTTTCTGGCCCCTTCTTTTCTTCCTGGCTGAGCCATCACTGCAGTGCAGCTTCCTTCTTTGAGCCAGCTAGTGAAGCCATGGCAACCGGGGATAATGTCACAGCCAAGCAGCACCCCTCACAGCTGACTCCAAGGGCCTGGTTGAGAGCCCTTGGAGACAGGAGGGTGGGCCCTGGCCAGGTTTTCAGGCACTTGTCTGGAGGGCCACCCAAGGGTTCAGTTCAACTCGAGAGGAATACATGTGAGAATTTGTGGGAAACTCAACCTTGTCAAGCTCACTATCAGCAATACAGAAACCTACCTACAAGATGGGGAATGCTTCTTCAGGTGGACAAATTGCTCCTTTAATCAGATGGATCTCTCAGATCACACAGACCAGGGATGAAGAACAGAAGGTCTTTCTAACCACGTGCCAATCTGACCTTCAGAAATTTAAATTCCCATGTGGCATAGAAGGGCTTGCTACTTTTTGACAGACAGCCTGACCATACATGGATCAGCCTGAACAGTGTTCACCATGAAATTCTGGGAAGGAGTCACTCTTCTTTCTTCATGGAATTAAGGTTTGTTTATTTATTTAAGGGGTAGGATAACTATGTCCTACCTCAGGTGGACACAATCAGACCTACAGATGTTCTGGGATTCAACTCCCAGCATTCCTAACCACTGGCCATACAACTGCTAGAAATCTACCTACCACCCAGTCCCTGTTCTACAGCCATCCTTCTCCCCCTTCCATGCTGTTCTGATCCAGAAACACCAGAAGTGCAACTCCTCCTTCTATAAAGATGTTACTACCGCTTGCTTTAAACTTTAAAGTTTAAAGTAATTCCAAGAAAAAAAGAAGAGCATACTTACTAACACTGTCGTTATTGTAATCCCAGGCCTCAACAAGCAAGGTGTAGGATCTCTGCAAGACAGTAACAGATATCTGTTAGTGTTTTATTAAAAAAAAAAAAAAAAAAGATAACTCACTCAGCTAGAGCTGGTAAATAGTTAAATAATAATTAATGAATAATTCTTTTAATCATGTTTTATGAAAACCACTATACATTTTCCTCAAGTCTGTGTGCTCCTTATCAACATAAATAGGCCATAGATTATGGCTGAGACAAATGTGATCCTCTTGCAACAGCTTAAAGTACCTTATCCAGTCTGACTAAGCTACCCTTATCCAGTCTGACTGGAGCAATTTAAGGTGAAAGGTCTTTTATCTTTGTCATCAGCAATGCATCTTGCATACTTAACCAGGAAGTTCAACATCCACTGCTTGATGCTATACATAGCAAGGTGGGTTTGTTTGTTTTGAAGTGTAAAACTGGCCAGGACAGAGGGGACAGGGTGGTGAAGGCTTTCTTTCCTTTTCAATTTGTATTCCTTTTACTCAATATTCTACATAATGCTAACATTTCCCATTCAGAAAGCCAAGCAAGGTTGCTAAGACCGCACTGTCAAGGTTCAGAACCGTAATCTCCAGAGACTCGGCTTTTCAGCACCCCTTTGAACACTTTGTCTGCGCAAATCCACCGCTGCTCCCACAAGTATCAGGTAACGAAAGGAAAGAACTTGATGAATTCGGGAAGGGGGGGGGAGGGAAATGCCTAAAGCAACCCTAAAAGAAAGGACACCTACCTCCATCCACCCCCAAATCTGGTTGGAAGTGGAGGGAAGAGATGAGACAACTTGCAAGGACTGCGCACCGGCAAACCCATCACATTGCCCAATACTGTTTCCTAAGTGCCAGTCATCCAGGGCCCTCTTAACGCATGGGCCTGATGGGCACTTGCCCGTGGGGCCCATACTAATCTGTGTATGTTAACCCTTGGAAAATGGGAAAACTTCCAAAATTAACAGTAGTTGTAGTTGTCGTAGGGGCTCCAGGACACTGCTTTGCCCAGGGCCCATAATGCTGTTAAGATGGCCCTGAAGTCATCACTGCCCTATGTAAGCCAAACATACTCAGGCTGGGAGGATTCCCGTTATTTAGCTAGATCACCTTCTCTCTAGCCTTGCCTTGAAAAGGAAAAGTAAATACCCACGGAATGATTGCAGATTCTTCATTTGCCCATTCTCTCCATATTATCTAACACAGCTGAACTCCAAACCAAATACTGTTTATGGTTGAACAAGCTTAATTTAAATAGGGTGGTGAGTGTGTGCCTGCGTGTGTATATATGCAGGCATCCACACATCATGTTCTCACAGGAATTCAGGGAGTGCAACACTTCCCACTAAGCTTACTATCAAATGCTGCAAGTCTCAAGTGGCATTGCCCTGTGAAATGGCAAGTCACTGCAAGCGAGTACATCTCCTGAAGAGCAAGTGCCATCCATTCCCACTGGATGCCAAAGTAACTCAGATCATCTGGATCTGCACCAAGGGTGGGCAAACTGTAGGCTAAAACCTCCGCAGGACCACAAGTCCCATCAGCCCTAGCAAGTACAGCCACTGGTAATGAGTGATTGAAACTAGGGGCCAACATTTCTGGAGGGTCACAAGTTGCTCACCCCTAAGCTACCTACCTAACAAAAATGTAACTACTCTACTTCACTATCAGTCATTATTCTTCTCCCAAGTATTTCAAGGTAGCAGCCTGTGTTTTTAGTGGGCTTTAAAAAAATACATCAACACAGATATGCCTATTAAGGGCCCTGAAGACATATAAAGATTAAGTTATTTGTGACTGCAAAGTTGATTTTACAGTGACTGTTAGAGACAGAAACTGGGGTGCACACGGCACACACTTAGTTATACAGCTCCACAAGCCAGCACACTGTGAGTATGCTAAATATTACAGTGACCAGGTGTGTTAGGGAGGAGTGAAATTACACTTAAGACTCTTAACTTGAGCAACAAAAAAGAAAGTTGTGACTCATAAGGTTTAAATTTGACTAATGCCTAATGACCCTGTTAGCACTTGCTATCTATCCATTTGCAAAGGTGGAAGAAGAGAATTAAGCATTATGGAGACAAACAGCTTCCATGAAAGAAAAGTAAATAAGTGCAAGGTGCAGGCATAAGACTGGCTTCTCTCTCTCTCTGTCTCTCTCTCTCTCTCTCTCTCTCTCTCTCTCTCTCTCTCTCTCTCTCTCTCTAACTTAAACACAAATTCATTTCTCACGACTTAGCTCAGCATGCAGCTCTAAATGAAGGGAAAAAGTCTAGCTTTACAAAAAAAAAAAGGAGGGGGGAGAGAATAGACACAGTGTTGGACGGCAGCCTAAATATGTTTCATATTGAAAGCAGACAAGGATTCAATTTCGTTCACTGATAACTGTGGGAAAATGCTTTGAAAAGTAAGCAAAAGTTGGGCAAGCAGAGACTTGTGCCCCATCTCATGATGAGTGGCCAACCCCCCCTTATAAACATGCGCATGCATGCGCGCGTGCACACACACAGAGAGCATTCGTATTTCACGAACTGCACATTATATATCTTCCCTCCAAATTGCAACTAAAGGTGCACAGTTCAAAAACCATTGCAGTACCCTGAGTTGGTATCATTTCCACCCCCACCCGCCACTGGATACACAAGATGCCAGCACCAAACCATAAATATACATTCAAGCTTTACTTGCAGGCAGTTCTACCTGTCAAGACACCCTTCCGCCTTGGATTAATTGCAGCCAACACTCAGCCTATGTCAATGCACAGAGCCGCAACATGTTGGAGCAAGTTGGAAGCATACCACACAAAAACAAAGAGCCAATTATGGTCACTCATGCTACCTCCAGTCAAGAGGATGTTTTCCTTGCAGCCTTGCATAATCCTTTTGGAAGATAGTCTGTCCTAATGCATAGCAACAGTTCCTGCTTTTTCTTAGCATTATTTACAAGCACGCCCCACCCCAGGGGGAAAAGGAAAAGCTGTGCATTCGCTACAAGTGCTACTGTTGCTACATACCTGTGTCACCATATTCCAATATTGTGCAGGGCTGCTCTAGCAAGCTTGTTATTATGATGATTAATTGTTTAAACAAATAAACATTTGCTAGCTTAAAAAAGTGACTTTCTCCCAGATGGTGATTACTTAATCCTTCTTTGTCAAGCAACAAGCATGTCGCTCATCAGCGATCCTAGAACTGGTCTAAATTTTTCATTGCAGCTCAAATTAAAAGTTGTGTCAACTCAAAAGCTTGCATGTACTTTGCACCAACTTGCCCCAAACAATTCACTCAGCTCTGTGAGAGCTCCCTCCAATCAGCCCTTTGCCACAGAAACGGCCACCTAAGCACCAGTTCCACGGTTCCAAGTACAGCCCTTCTGCCTTAAAAGCCAGGCACCAACAAGACATTAGAGGGTTAAAAGGTGTGCATCAATCCCCACTCTATAGATCAACAATTAAGATAGACAAGGAATGCATGCATACAGCTCAGAGGCTTAATTTTTCCCATGCCATGTCTGACCTTTGCACATCTTTGAATAAATACACCAGTCAGACACAAGAATTCCACATCCTGAATCTTATCCCATCAAACCAAGGTACTAGGCAACAAGTCAGCAGCAAGCTATGGGAAGAAGGCGGGGGAGAGGGAGTCATACCCAATTAATGAGTGCAACTCTAACCTTGATCAGAAGGCAAAAGACTAGCCCAAGTGCCTTAAGAGGGCTCAATAAAATTAAGCAAAACCTTTTAGCACAATTTTTAGGTATGGGAATGGAGAGGCAAGGCTGAGGGGAAGAGCCCAGACATGAGTAGCTTATTCAAAGTTAAAAAAAGTGGGGGGGGGGTGCAAGATTGTGTTGACACAGTGGGTATGCGGAGCTTCATTATGGCAGATAATGCACAAGCACAGCTGTTCCCAAATGCCATCACCTCCATGGCCTAGGTGCCAACCTGCACTTAGGCGGGACAACTTTAGGCTCACGGGGTTGAATGCCATACAAAACAGCAGTCACATAAAATCACAGATGCCTGAAGAAAGGTAGGGAAAGATCCCTTTGCTCTGACATCTTGCCTACCCATGAGAAGCATTCAATTATGCAAGCCCACACCAACACGACACCCTGAACCAGCTCAGCCCTGACCCAGGAAGACCTAGAGCTGCCACCACTCAGACTGGAAAGAAGAGCGACAACATGTGTTAACCGTGAGTGATGCCTTGGTATCCTTGATGCCACTAATCTGGAGCAACTGCCTCCAAACAAACAGTGCAAGTGTCGAACCACCCTTGCTCCCACCATGTTAAAAATGATGATGGAAATGCTATCCCTGCAACACTCCTTCCTCCCCTACCTTGGCCATGTCCTCCTAGCCAGCCAGCCAGCCACCTGCAGGCTACCCAACCATAGCCCATCCTCCAAACCGCTATGCCTGCAGTTCAGATGGCCCTGACACTGCTCTTTCCAGTAGTCATGCCATGGGGCAGAAAGAAGGGCAAGCTGGGGTCCCCCAGGCACTCTGCCCCAGAAATATCTGCTTCAGAAACATTCCAGAAGAGGTGCCCTTGCTTCTTCCCAAATTTAAGTGCAGAATTATGCTCTGTCCCCATTGGGAGGGGGGATGTACATGAGATAATTCAGAGATAATTCAAGAGCACAAAAACAAAATGCCTGCCCACAAAAAACACCCTTCCAGTTTTGAGGAATTCAAGATGCCCAGTCCTAATGCAGCCCCCCTCTAAAATCCAAAGCCGAGCTCGCCTTTCAAGCCAAGTCATCTTATGGAAAGACATTTCCCCTTTCTGTAATTGGTGCATACCTCGGCAGCCCCAGCTGCATTCCACGAGCCTGGGAAAAGCAAGGACTTGAATCAGACTCTCACTGGTGGTGGTTCCCATTCCCACGCACCTCATCCTTGTTTTGCTTCCCCCTCCCACCCTCTCCAACAAGAGCCATGATGTACTCTGCAACACAAGATTTTATCTGAAGGTCCCGGGTTCAAGTCTGTCCCATGCTGAGTGATGCAGCATGAGCAAGTGGCACAGCTTGATTTTCCAGCTCCCCTGAAATCCTGCTCATTCACAGCTTGGGCTGCTGACACCTGGCCCAGGTCTGTAAAAAGTAGCCTTCAACAGAACACCTTAGTAAAGCTTTTCAGACCTTACAAAATGTAACAGGCAAAGTCCCCTTTCTATATTTATCAGCTTTTAAACCCCCATCTTTCTACAGTGGAGTCCATGGCAGCTCTTGCCAGCCTTCTTCCCACTTCCCAAAACATGTACAACCAGAAGGAACCCAGACAGGGTTTGGATCCAGTAACAGCTTTTCATGTTACTCATCAGAAGCATAATTGAGTTCCTTATGATGGCAATCAGGATAAAGTACTTTAAATGCAAGCACTAGGGACATCCTATTGCCCTTTGTGTTTTATGGTGGTGGAGATGGAAAAGCTTTCTTGACCAAGACACATAATGGAGGTCTTCTCCTTGTTTCAGAAAAGCCACCCTTTGGCTTTTTAAGCTCTAGACCTGCTTGAAACAAAAACCCCCAAGTGTGGCAACATGAGTGTGCTGCATTGTCTGCAAGCACACTCATGTGCCATGTACCAGCTATCCCACCTGCCTAGTCTTGGGAGGCGCAGCCAACACCTCTGCCTCTTTTCCTCACTCACGGTGCCAGGAAGAAACGGTGAGACATAACAGCCCTGATAGCATCTTAGCAGCAAAAAACTAAAAACTAAAAACCCATCACATTGCCAAGACTAACTAGGTGGAGGAAAGCTACAGATGGGGTGGCTGCCATTGGCAGGTTTTTCCTCCAGAACTTCTTGAAGGGAGCATTCTCTGTGCATGGCCAGTGCAATCTGACAGGGTGGAGGGAATCAACAGAACTAGATACAGAAACCAGTCCACCAGCCAGTGCGATACGGAGTGCCAGTGTTGACTTTGCCATGATCTCCAGCAGGAAGCACAGGAGGGGAGCAAGGGTTAAGCACAATACATCAACACTATTCCTAGGAGGAGCATGAAAGCACCTTGAGAAGCACCTTCTGCCTGTGTCTACTGGTAAGACCATGTGCCAAATCAGAACAGCATTCCTGTCTGCATTCAGGCACAGGAGAGCAAATCAGTGATTCAGAACTTGTTGCCCCCATGACCACATCAGCTACTTCACCATTAACAGAAGAAAGAGCCACAAAGTCCTTTTCACTTCCATCCTCCAGCATCTCAAAGGGTTAGACAGGCCCCAGTGACAATCTTGCAGCAAGACAGCACTTGCTGGTGTGAGAAATTCTCAGCCTGTAACATCGTAAAAACATAACGGCCTTGCTGGCTCAAACCAAAGGCCTCTCTAGGACAGCAGGAGAGCAGAGTTGCTGGCTCTCCAGATTTTAGCCTACAGCTCCCACAGTCTTCACCAGTGACTGTACTGGCTAGGGCTGATGGGAGTTGTAGGCCCAATCATCCAGAGGGGCACAAAAGTTGCTCCTCCTGCATTTGGTTCTCACAGCAACCGACATCAAACCAGAGGAGCCCATGTCAGGAGTGGTTCTCCATTTGCCCTATTGACCGGAGTAGGCATTTTAGAGGATGCAAGGTGCGTGGGAATGCACTGGTTAGGACGTGGAGAGGCTGGCAATATTCTAGGCTCCTCAACACCTGAGAACAAGAATTACACACCCACCTCCAGACACACTCCTGTACATGTCACCCTTAATGTGTGTTCCAACTCCACACTGCACTCAAGAGGGCTGCACTCAATACACAGAGCCTGGGAGTTGTGCAATGGCAGCATCCCTCTGCGCACACTGCAGGGCCCCTCCAGGATACAACAGCAAGCTGAGAGAGCCCTCAGCACACACAACGGGCTGGGGTCATGCCATACCATTGCTGCGCTCCTTCACCTCGGAGTGGGTTCTTGTTCCCTGCTCTTCCTTGCCTGAGGAGAATCCCCACCCCTTGAGCTCAGCCAGCTCCAAAACAATGCAACTCATCCTCTCCCTCCCTCGCCACACAACGAGACAGAGATGGGGTGGGGGGGAGGGGAGCCACTTACCACTTTCGGGAGTGCATGCACTGCCTCTGCTAAACCAAGCTGATCACTGTCCTGGCAAGCCTGCTGGAATAATGACTATCCTGTGAATACATGATATGCTGAAGTTGCCATTGTGTGAAGCAAGTCCATGGTTTGTCTGGGAGCCAACTATGCTGAGTCTACTGCGGCTTCCTGTTGCTTGCCCTGTATTAGCATTATTTTTGGATAGGCCCTATTATGTTCTGTAATCCTCCCTGCAGTCAGGATGGCCACACTATTGTTATTGGTTAATATTAGCCACCAGTGCCTCCGTCTGGGTGGCCGAACTGCAATTATTCCAGTGACCAAAATGGTGTGCTTTAAACATAGGGTGGGGCTGGATGCGGGGGGGGGGGGGGGAGAGAAAAATACTTTAAAAAAAAGGAACCACTTTCTTCTTAGAGGCAGGTCTTATCTGCAGGAACTCAATAACTTTAAAAACAAAGACATACTTAGTTCCTTATCAGCTTATAAAATGGTATTCTCCCATCATCTTGCTCATTGCCCAGGCTGTGTGTGTGGGGTAGGGTGGGTGGGGACACACACACACTAAAAGCAGGCCAGGATGTAAATGGTTAGTTACTTAAACCCCTCAGTTAGAAGAAGATTACTCACTATTCTCCGTATGTAGTCCCTCTACCTGTTTAAAAACACTTCTTTGGTAATTAAATGCACCAGTTACAACCGGGTGACAAGGTTAATAGACAGAATACCTAGTAACCAGTCATGCAAAAAGACAGGTTTTGCACCCAGCAAGTCTGAAAAAAAGAGTTTCCTCCCTATTTACTTCACACACACGCACACTGGGGGGGGGGGGGTGAGGAGGTCTTATTTATTTGGATCAATGGAACCATTTCTGTCATGCCTGGCCATCTTTAGAACATTCTTAGAGTCCTAGATATGCATCCGCCCCTTCCAAATGCATTTGCCACCTTCTTGGTTATTTGCCAGTAAGACCCCACGATGCAATAAAGCCATAGCCTCCTAAAGCATAGTTGTATCTTCTAGCCTTAACACGGTAAGTGCTCTCTGACTGGTCATGAAAGCAAGCAGGAAATCTGAAAATGCATGTTTGTTTCACCACTCCAGAGGTCGCTCACTGAGTTAACCAGTACCAAAAACTGATGAGGTTCCAGACTAATCCAACAGAAGCCTTCAATGGAATTTACTCTCTAGTGAAGTATACATAGACAACTATTCTACAAAAACCAACACAAGATAATCAAGAATAGTTTGGGGGCAAACCCAAGTCTGTCCCCAGACTAACTATCCAATCCTATGCAATTTAAGCCACAATCCTAAAAATACTTTTGCTTATTAAATACCATGGGGATTCTCTGCAAGTGAATGTGCAGTTTATTTGATTACACTGGATCCCAGTTAAGCCCTGCTCAGGGATTTGTGAAAGAACAGTGGCACCTAAAGATTCCCACTTTCCAAGTCAAGCTAATGGCAATGGATGTAAATATATCAGTCAGATAACAAGTTTAGGCACTTTGGTTTACCAGCCTCACCCAGTGAGCTGCATCCCAACACTGGAAGAGTTGGTTACTTTTCAATCACTTAATGCAAACAATTATCTGCTCCACTGTAGTCTCTCATTAAGAATACCATTAGTATTTCCACATTCCATCATCTTTCCCACGATGTACTCAGTTGTTTTACTCCACATGGGTTTTCCTGATTCCATTATAATCTGTGTTTGGTGCCACACATTTCACTTTCAGAAAGTTACTTTAAGTTGAGTGACCAGTCTAGCAAATCTGAATGGAAGACCATTCATGGGCTCAGTGATAATCTGATAGCATTTTTCCCCTTCTTGGGTCAGAGACCCTTTGACAGACAGACAAAAGGCTTTTGGAAGGGCCATCTCCAAATAAAAGCCTAGCATAACTCAGCAAGATTTGAGTTTTCCTCAAAAGCAGACCCTGGAACAAAGTAACTTCAGCAGCTGAAGGGTGTAAACCAAACTGGAAAACTAGTTTAAAAAATTGCTATAGTTTACACCAAAGCCCTTGTATTTTAGCTCCTCATTAGATATCCAACAGGCTAACATGTTTGCCCCCAATACTAGCTAACCACAAGAAAGTCTATGTAAGCCTTTCAGAAAAATAAAGACTATTTCAAGCCACCTCTGACCTCATGGCTTGCCCTGACAATGAGAAAAACTTCTTGTTCAGGAGGTAAACATTTAATGCTCACCCTCATTTAATTAATAATAGAGGCTGACCAATGAAACAAGGCAATTCACACACTGAGAAGCATGTAAGGGTATCAAAAGAGATCATACATTATGTGTGGTGGCTGCAGCAGTCTTTAAATAAAGGCAAACCAAGGTATGTGAACTAGTAATACGACTCCTTATAGCTGAAATATGAGGTATTGAGATGATGTAGAAAATACCCCTTGGGTAAAGAAGTCTTGGTCATGCTTTCTAAATATGCAATTGCATTTTTCTTGTATCATGTTAGTGTTACTGCAGGTGCTTTGGATGGCTCCTTTCTTTCCTTCATGCTGGTTTGCTACCCTGTTCCCTAGCAACCTATTCAAACCTCCACTCTCTTAAAAGAAATTTATAGCCCTCCATCTCTACAAGCATTACTCACAAGGGTTACAGCAAAACCCAGGCCTGGCAGTGAGAAGTGTTAACAACGAAACTCCAGTCAAGCCTAGAACCTGCCCTATTTAAATTTTTAAAAGAATAAAAAATTAACCATTTTAATTTACTTGGGAAGAGGGAGCCAGAAATGTGTTTGAGCCAAAAAAAATCATATGAAACATTATTTTTTAGCACAGATGGTACCAAAAACACTTTTAGTGAGAAGACACACAAGGGTCTCTTTCAAGCAGGGTCATCCTAAAACAAGGAAAGCCTTCAAAAAAAAAAGGGGGGGGGAGAGAGAAAGGAATGACAATTCAAAATTTATCCTATTTGCTAGATTGTGCGGCAGGGGATGAATCTGAATTCAGAGCTAGCTTCTTTTGGTTTTTAAAGGAATGCCCATTTTGCTACAAATAAGGAAGAACTCAGGTCAAGCACTTCTTGTTCTCAGAAAAAGGCAAGATTTTTTTTAAAGTCACCAGATATGAATAGAACAGCTTTCTCCAACCTGGTGCCATCCAGCTTTGTTAACATACAATGCCCAGCTTCAATCTGGGGGGGATACTGGGAGTTGTAATCAAATACATCCAAAGGGTACCAGGTTTGGGAAAGCTGAACTAGAGAGACTTAGTCCAAATTTCAGCAACAAAATTTAAATATGTTCAAACTACATATCCTGAGACACACCTGCAGAGACCTGATCATGTGTCAATCAGTAATGCACACCTGGCAGTGTGAGGTCTTTGAGGGAGGTAGACATCCATTCAATAAGAATTTTATCCAGTAAGTAGCTTTTTCCCCAAGTAGATGAATTCTGAGCCCGGGGGGCGGGGGGGAGTGCCCACACCACAAGGCCCTGCTGTGGTGTGTCTGTACTCCAATGCACAGCTTTTAATTGAAGGACTGGCTTGCCAATGTGAAGCAACTCACAGCATTTCTTTTGTTCATACATTCTTCACATCACAATGCTTAGGAATTAAGAAGCACACTGATGAATAACATAAAGATTAAGAATGAATCAACAGGCAGTGGTCTTCCAAACACATCTCTAGAAGCTACCTAGCGAGACAAGATGCTTCCCTGGGAATTGACTCATAACTCATAGGACACATGCTGTCCATTAGAGAGAAAGTGGTCGCACAGAAGAAAAAGTGGTTTTGAAAAAGAGAAGCAGGCAGGATGCTGTAAAAAGAGGACAGGTACAGCCCCATTCTCTGCCCATTTGCTCCCAGGTGAGTCCCAGTGTGTTCACTGAGGTCAAGGCTGAAATACTATGCCCTTTCAACTGGAAGCAAGCTCCATAGAACTCAGCAGGGCTTACTTCCAAGAAGACATATCCAGAATTGCACTGTAAGGGTGCACAGAACTGCAGCCTTATTCAAACAGTTCTGGGGTCACAGATTTCAAATGCTCTTCACTTTCACTGAAGCACAAAGCACTGTGAAGATTATGCAATAATCAGCTACATGACACATTAGAGATTTATAGACAAATATGAATGTATATACATAGAAGAACCTGCCCTTGGTTCAAAGATGGGAAAAAATCCTAAGCCTTTAACAGAAGCACAACAGTCACTGGCACTTTAAATACCACACATCTGTGCGAAACTTTTTTAATCCCTGTGATGGCATTTTTGATAACTGTATCAGTGAATTTTGTGAAAAGCCACAAAACTTATATGGTACTGAACAGAGGATACTTTTGTGAACAGTGTTATTGCATTTTGTAATGCTATTTGCTTAAATAGGCACACTTGGCTGCACCCTAAAACAAAGAAAGAAAAAGTGGAGAGAGGGCAAAACAGAAGGAAGGACCACAAGTTGATATTCGCTACCTAGGCAGATAGGAGGCAGTACAAAAGCACATGCCTAGTTAGCTCTTGTATTCTGCTTTGAATTGGAGAGTTTGGAAAGAAGGGAAGAGGAGGGGGGAAGTGGCTATCCCTCCCACTGAATCCTCTGGGGTCTGCACTTCAGTAACATGAGCCAATAAGAACATGCAATCCTGTGTTTGGGAGACAACCACTGCATCTCCTCCAAAAGATTAATGAAGAAAAAAAATCCTCTACCAGGAGTGCTAGGAGGCAGATTCTCCACTCCAGTATTATTCTGAAGTAGTCCGAAAGTGCTCGTTCACAGCACTAGGACCTGGAATGGCTTAGAACCCCTAATAGAACCCCTAATTCGATGGATTCCACATGTCTGGCCAATCATTTCAAAGGATGCTTTCCAGCTTTGTCTCTGAACAGAGGCAGCATAATCCTGTTCTGCAGGGCGACAACTTTCCAACCCCTTCCCCCTTTTGGAGAAAGTGCTCCAAATCCAAACGCAGCACTATTCAGGATAGAACTATATAGACTCAGCGTTCAGGACCCTTTTAAGATTGGATCAAACCTTCTCCTTTATTCAAAGAACCAAACCCTCCCCAGGGTACACCTCTTTTTCAGGTAGAGGTTCCAGAGCTACCACCCTAGCAAGGCCAAGACACCCAGTCCTCATTTCCAACTCTCTGCAGCCTTTTCCTTGCCAGCAAAACAGAATGCTTGTAAGGGAAGAGCAGGCAAAGGAAGAGGTGGAGGGAAACTGGGAAGTTCACAACGTGCAGTTAAGCCTCCTGTCTTGACTTTATTTAGTTCCCAGAGACTCTCCAGTGCCTCCAAAGCTTATTAACAAGATTCTCAGAGAAGTTGGCACCAGCGACAGCCAAACAGCTCCCATTAGCACCAGAGAGAACACAGAGATTCCATTAGGGAGGGCAAAAGGGCTCCCCAAGCATTCCCTTTTCTGGCAAGCTCCACTGCAGCAAAGGATCTCTAGGCGCTGCCCCTCCCTTTTTGCTTGGGCACGAGAACTAATTGGGAAGAAAAATAAAATGAGGAGACTGAACTTGTGACCTTTCCTTTCTTGAGGGGGCTTGCTTATACTTTAAAAGGCAGGGACCCCCATCCCCCCACAGGTTTCCCATTCCAACCCAGAGGTTTCTGACCGTGCAGCTACTCTCATGCTAAGCCTAAACTAAATCACAACAAGCGGTAGGTGTCTAGCCAGCCCGAGTTTGTGTGCAGACAGTGGTCATGCCATTTCCCTGCTCTTAGGAGATGGAAAGTGGTGGGAGGGATAAGTCAAGGGCTCCGCCAAAAACACTCAAGGCAGCCAGCTCCCATGGCGCGTACTCACAGACACACACCACACACACACCGTGGTACGACACAATGCCTTATGTTATGCACTCACCGGCCAGGCAAAACTGAACGGGAGGACTATCCGATTCCTTTCGTTATTCCGACTGTATTTCAAATTGAAGGTATTCCCACCGATGACCGGAGTAGCTCCGGATCCAAAGCTGCAAGGGCCCTCCGCGGAAACTCGGGACTGATACTCCTTCAGGCAAACTTTAAAATAAGTATCACACTCATCTCTGGTGCATTTTCGGTCGGCGGGATTTCGGGTCCCATCGCAGCAATTCCCATTTTGCAATTCACCATTTACGTTTTGCATGGATAGGATCTCGAACTCAAACTGCCCCGATGTTAGAGTCACCTGTTAAAAAGTAAGTCCGCCCCAAAAATAAAGAGCAAAGTGTTAGTACATTGCATGTAAAATAATAATAATGGTGTGCGCGTGTGTGTGTGGGGGGGAATAGCACATAGTCACAACGGAAGGGGTCTATTACCCCCTCATTCAACAGGTAAGTAAGGCAGAACAGAAAGCCAAGCATATGCATTGCATCCTCCGTAATCAAAAGTAAACGGTTGCTAAAATCCAACAACGGAGGAAATGCATGTCACTTTCAGGTCTTGGATCCTATCTTAAGTAAATGAAGGAAGGGAACATTAGAAGCAAAAATATATGCCGCCAAACCCCTCAACTCTTCCCAACCAGTCAAGCTCACAACCAACTCTGCAGACCATCAGTCATTGAAGCCCCATGTGCAAAGGGCCTTTTAAAAAGCAGAAGTTCTCCTGTAGGAAAAAAGCGAAACGCAGTAATCCTCGGGGAGTTTGTTATTAAAGAAGAGGAGCATTCCTCTGAAAATCAATCAGCAGCGACTCAAAATCTTGCTGCAGGAGCGTCTTTTTTTAAGGCTTCGAATGTTTTAGAAAGCAGTCGCTGCTGCCGCTCGTTTAACACGAGGCTGTCGGGGATTCCTCTCTCTCACGTAAGGGAAGCAACTTGCTTCCCTCCACTCCGCTTCTTCTTCCAAGATTTAGCAAATGGATTATCTTTTTGTAGAAATAGGAGGGGGACGAGAACGCGAGGCTCAATTGAAAGTTTCCGTCCAAAAGGAAAGGGGGGAAAAAAAAGCAATTTGCATAGCTAAAAATAAAATGATGGAAAACAAGAGAGAAAGTGCAACGTACCTTTACTCGCGAACATAACAGAGCAAGAAGAAGACTTAAGGAGAACTCCGTGAGCTGCGGTCTCTTTGATAAAAGCATGCCTCTTTCCTGCAGAGCCCCTTCGCTTAGAGACGCTTCCAAGCTGCTGCTCTTTGCAGCCGCTGTCCGGCTCTAATATACTCCCCCAATCGAAGCACGCACGGGTGGAAGACAACACCACTTTTCAAAAGCTTTTCAATAGCGCCCAGATCTTCAATGCAAAGCAGCCCAGCCTCCTTTTATTCTCCTTGGCCCCCCTCTCCCCTTTTCTTTCTTCCTTTTTTAAATTATTATTAACGATGATTATTCTGGTCCCTTTCTGACGCCCCCCGTCGCTCGGCTCTCTGTCTCCCCCCTCTCTCTTTCTTTGCAGATCACTTGCCACCTCTCGATCAAGGCCACACAATAACCCGAGCGAGCCCCCCTCCCCACCCCCCGCGACACACACATAGACGACACCCAACGACGACGAGGAAAAAAAAATCACACCCGCGCGAAACAAAAAGCCCGAGGAGAAGGGAACCGATTGCCCGTTCTGCGAGCCCCACTGAACTGACTGCTTCATCTAGCTAGCCCATGGCCACAGGAGGCGGGGAAGCAGTAGGCAGCGCATGCGTTGTTATTAATATGCATGAAGAGGAGGGAGGAAGGGAAGCGGCCGCACCGCCTTGACTCCCTGGGGAGACTTGTCTTTTCCTTGGAAGGGTGACAAGAGGAGGAGCGACAGCAGCAACAGCCGCGGGGGGGGGCGAGGAGGAGGAGGAGGAGTGGGGGGAGATTTGAAGAAGGTGAGCAGAGCAGGTGGGTACGGCGAAGCTGGGCGATAGGGGCAGACACGACAATCATTCTTAAAGCAGCTCTTTTCGATTCCGTTTGCGAATACGGAACCGGGGGATCCCTCGTTGTTTTTATGATGACGAATCTTCCATATCTCGTGCTAGAACAAAAAAAAAAAAAAATCGGTCAAAACATGGAAATGGGGAGTGGTACTTCTCAGGTGGAGTCTGCTAAGCCCTCTCCTACGAAGCCGGCTTCCGTACGTTCATCCTGCCTTCAAGCTTGCAGAAGCCTGGCATGGGCTTCGCAAACTTCATGGCTATAGGTCTCACTGTTCAGGTTCTTGCCCCTCCATGCACGCGTTTGTGCGTTAGGAAGGTCCACTTAGACTTGCACCCCGGATCTTTCGAGGTGCCGCAATTGCCACCAGCTGCCTTAAATGCAAGCCTGCTTCCTCCCTTTGAACTCGGGAGCCCTGCTGTTACTAGGAGACTTGCGGACTCACTCTCTTAGCAGACTAGCAGGGAGTGCAGCCTTTTAAGCTTGGAGGGGTTGCCGCCACTTTGCCTGCCACGGTCCGCTCATTATTTTCATTGTCCGGAGGCCAAGCCTGCCTAGCAGCGCCGCTGTCACTTGGCGTTATCAGAGTTGCTCGCTCTGCAGACCTGCCCGGGCAACTGCGCTCGTGTCCTGGGCCACTGTCGGCAGCGAGGCCCTGACAAGAGGAACCAGTTGGTCGCTCCATATCAAATGGAGTGCCAGAGGCCTTCCCCATCTGTTGCTGTTCTTATGGGGGGCGGGGGGTTGCTTGCAAAAAGAGGTTTGAATAAGCAGCTATGTCCGAATTTGGAGCAAGGCAATACCAGTGCATCTTGCTGCATGTGCCTGGAGCTCCTTGGCTCTGAAGCTCTCTTTCTGCACCTGCTTTTAGTATGAGCCACATTGGGGGGGGGGGGTGCATCGTTCTCTTTGGCATCAGGAGTTTGCATTAGGCTAGAGAAAGGTGAACACATACAGGAGGGGGATAGGGTTTCTTGCTTTCTTTAATGATTTACTCGTTTGCTGTGGCATATGAAGCTTGCATGCACGGAAGCCCACTGTACAGAAAGTTATTTTGAAAGAAGTTGCGCTCTATCGGATTGGAGGAAAAGGGCACTCAGTGCAATAAAGGTACAGGCTCCCTAATGATCTCTCTTGCATCTGGTCCCTCTGGATTATCTTGCTTTTTGTCCACATGTGCTTCCCCTCCTGCTGCCTCCAATCTCTGCCTGAGGTGTTTTTAAACCAAATGCCCTCCTCTCCCCTAGCCATACTTTTTTTAAAACAAAAAGGGAGTCCTTGGGAGGCAGGGTATTTAAAGATACACACACACATTAGGGCCCGAAGCAGCCACCTCAAAGAGCTGATTTGGGAAGTCATGAAAAGGCAGCAAATAGCTATTTAATTTATTGTTGTATTTTCTCACCCAGGGATGGGAGGAAAGGTACTTGTGAGATTTTCCCTCTCAGGAGTTGAAACATCTTGAGTGGCTTTAAGTACTATAATGCTCCTTGGCTGGGGTGGTGGGGGGACCATTTGCCAGACCCTGGAGGTGGCTACAGAGGCCTGTGGGGAAAGAAAAGGTAGCTGAGGCAGTAGAGGAGATTATGAGGGGTAGGGAATGAATTGGGGGTACAGAGAGATCCATGCATGGGCAAACAGGTTCCAGATTACATCACTGACATCCTAAACATGTTTCCTCAGCAGTAAGTCATGCAGAGTTGAGTGTGATTTACTTCCTGGTTAGTATGTAGGAGACTTCTTAATAAATATGCTCAGAGTTTCAGTTTGCCTTATCCACATACATGAATCTGGAGAGAAGTCCAGGCCTGATCATTTTGATAATTTAAACACAAGCAACAACCAGAAACAAAGGTTAGACATGCTGGTCCATGAAAAATATAAATCCCAAATTCATTTTGATTGGTCCTAATAATCAAATGCATTGTACAACTATGCTTTTTGGAATTTTAAGAGCTGTATTATAGTAATATTGCCAAATTTGGTGTAGATTTTAGGATTTGCAGAAATTGGAATGGTTAAAAAAGGTGTTCTAAACTCCCAGAAGCTACCAAAATAAAGAATTTAAAATAAAATTAAGGTCCAACTTTGATGATGGCTCTCTTTGCCTTTTCAGGTGGGAGGACCAGGTGCAGCAAAGTATTATCCTACAGTCCAGTAGTCATTGCCAGGTGCTGTGCTTGTGGGTGATGGGGGAGGGGGTAAGTTAGGATTTACTCCAGAGAAAATCCCACTATGTGTAATGGGGCCTACTCCCTAGTAATTGTGTAAGTTTGCAGTCTAAGAGCAAGGGTTATTATAGTCTATTGTACATTCCTTCTCTCCCTTCCAGTGTGCCCAGTTCCATTTAGAACTGGTAAATGTTTAAAGGCCCACAGAGCTCTTTGCTGATCCCAGGCACTCATCCTCCCCATCTGGATTAAGGCCTGAAAAGCCAAGGAAAAATGTAGGTACATGGAGGTAAGTTTTCAGCAAGCAGAAATTGGGATATGGTACTATACATAAAGCAAGAACTTCATTCACTTGCCTTCTATAACACCACAGTTTCTATTTCTAGTTGCCTATGCAAATAAGCACATTAAATGTGTGCAACTTTTGTGTGTGCCCTAACGGCCTGAACCCTGGATCTCTTTGGTACGTAACACTGCCCCAGCATTACACTTCCAACTGAGAAAAACATTCCTAGCCTTGACAAAGTGGGTTTTAGTACACAAAAAACTAAATCTGTTTTTTCAAGGTACCAAAAGGCACTTGGTAGTTCTGAGATAGCGAGAGCGAGCCCTTTTGTAATTCTCCCAGAGGGCCACACAAACTGAGCCCATTCCCAGGGCAAGGGAAGAGAAAATGAATTTCAGGAAAGCAGGGTTTTAAACAGTCATACCCATCCCAGCTTCAGTCACAAAGCTCACAGAGGGGCAAAGAGTAACTTAATACATGTGTGGGCTTTATCCAGAGGGAGCTCCTGGGAAGAAGGGTGTTTTTAGCTCTCAATTGCAACAGTTAAGTAGTTTTTATATCCCAAAAGCTGGGCTGTGCATGAGCATTGCATGCTCAAGCAACCTTGGAAGCAGCTTTTCCGGCAGGCAGGCGGCAGTGGCAGCCTCCTCCTCACACAGCAAGATAAACATAGGCTGCATGCATCAGTGCTCAGGCTGTGGAAACGAATGGGAGTCTTACAGTGCACATCTGTGCATGTTTACTCTGAAGTAAACCCTATTGTCTTCAGTGTGACCTACCCCCTAGGTAAATCTGCATATGGTTACAGCCTGCCTGACTTATGTTTCCCTGGGCTATACAACTGCAGGGTCCAGGTGAGGACCTGAATGAGTGAAGGCTGCTTTGTGCAAATAAAATAAATTCCATGGCCGTGGGGCCGGCAAGCAGGGCTTTGGGGCAGAACCTGATCAACAAGGACTCACATGCCATGGGTCTGGCTACTGCCTTTGGAAGTTAGTGAAGTAATGCACACTGATGGCTAAAGAGGTCCCTCCACCACCTTCACAGGATTAAGTCCAGAGTGTAATATTACCAAACCACACGGTTTACCCTTGCACACAGAGAAGTAGCACATCAAGAAAACAGACATACCAATGGGAAATTATTCTGGATATGACAAAGCATCACATGTGAGCTGCTTTGACATGCTACCTGAAGAAGCCCGGACAGGGGTGAACCCCTTCCTTGCAGTCCTGTCCTGGGGTGGGGGTGTCCAACCAGTGCTTTTCCCTTAACAAAGGGGAACTATGGCTTTGATCAGGAGTCATGCTTGTCTACTCATGGTGTGCCTGATCAGTAAGTGCATCATTTAAAAAACCCCCCAGATATTTCAGCTGAAGTAGAACACACAGGCATGTGCACACACAGGAATATTAGGAGCCAAAACAGGTCCTGCTTTAAATGTCTATCTAGGAGAAACAATTGTTAAATTTTTACTCTGGTGTAAGCAGAACCACTGAAATGAGGGGCTTTTAAGATCTGTACTGGGACTTCTGTGTCTACTCTAGAGTAAAAATGAGGGCAGGAAACAGGACTGCGGCTTACAAATTGGAATCAGTATCAGTTTTGGTCCTGAGAAATTTGATTTATAGATAGCTGAACTTGAGAGAGCTGGTGTGTGCAAGACAGTGCACCTCTGGGGGCAGGGCATATCTGCTTTGAGTAGGGTGTTAGAAACTGAGTGTTTGCAATATTTGGTACTTTGCTATGCAATGCCATTAGAAAAAGAAATGCCTCTACAGCGTGTTAAGGGTACCTCCGCCCATATAGCTGAATGATGACAGCTATCCCATACACATTTAGGAGCAGGGGAAAGAACTGGTGTTCCAGAACCTCTGCTTATGAGCCAGAGGAAGAAAACAAAGATAGCAACACAAAATGCAATGAAAGTCTAAGGAAATGGTCCTCAAAAAGCCATGACTCTAAGTCTGCAGTCCTTCGCATCTTTACTTGGCAGTAAGTTCCATTTGCTTCCAAAGAAATCTGCAGAGGACTGGTATTGTATAGAAATCACTAGGAAAAGATGTGCATGTACACATGTGTATATGCGCGCGCACACACGCCGGGGAGAGATGATACACTGGGTGGGTGGAGGGGAAGGAGGCCTGTGTTGGCAATCACTGTTTCAAGACAAATCATCACCCCAGGAGAAGAGGGCGTGTTGCTTTAAGGGTTACTTTCTCTGCCATGAAGCAGGCAAAGTTCCCTTTTCTGCAATCTTAACAAAGGAGTGACTGTGTGTGTGTGTGTGGTGATCACTGATGGATGGGAGGCAAAGAAACCTCTTTTTGGCAATTAGTGAGATTTCTCAAGGGTTTTTTTCAAAGGAAGGAGGAAATAGACCAGAAGCAGTTAATCACCTGCATCAATTTTGTGGGCTGATAAAAGAAAGCTGATGGCCAGCAGGGGTTACTTGTGAGTAGCTCTGTGCTTTCGGCTGCTCCCTACCCTGGCTTTCGAATTTAGCTCTTTGGGAATTGGACCTGAAAGGGGGTCCTAGGCAGTTGCTCCTGTGTGGTAGTTAATAACATGAGAAGGAGCTGCAGCTACTTGTAATAACTCAATTGGCTTTTGAGCTGTAGCCCTAAATACACTTAAGAGGAAGTGAGTCAGATTGTCTTGAGTGGGACTTCCCAGAAAATGACCCACTGTGCCAGAGGATAATCTGGGCACAAGGATTCTGCACAGGAAGCAGGTCATCGTAAACTGGAACAATCCAAGACTGTTTGCACCTGTCAGGTGTATGCCTTGTGAACTTTAATCATAATAGTAATAGAAACTATTCGTGGTATTGTATTCGAAGTTGGTTCTACATATAGAGCAGACTCACTTAAATGAATGGGGATTGAGCCGTTTAACTCACGTCTCATGATGTCAGTGGGTCTACTCTGACTAGTATTAACATGAGATACAATCTGTAGATGCTTCCTAAGCGCTGACGTGTGAGGATGCTGTGCCCCCCTAGGAGTTGTTGGAGTACTGCTCTCACCATCCTGGATTAGAGGATCATCTATGCTGACCTGGGCTAATGGGATTCAGAGACCAACAACATGGAGGGCCACAGATTCCCCACTCCTGCCTAAGCTAGACCAACTTAATTATCCCCTTATTACAGGTTTGGCTGAGTTTGCCAGGCCCAGCTCCTGCTAAAGCAGAGGTGGTCAACTTGAGACCTTAGAGATACTTTGCCTCACAAAATACCCCACCAACCCCAAGTATTGCCTATGATGACTAGGGCTGCTGGCAGGTTAAGGCCACACATTGTCCACTTCTACTGGATGAAAGCAAGCTAGCTATTAAAATAAAATAAAAAGCTAGATAGCTGTCTGGATTGTACCATTTGAGACTTCTAGTGGAGGATTCAGATGAATGAAACATTGCCTGCCCATAGGAAATAAGACATCTGGGCTAGTAGTTCCTTCCATCACTTCTTCCTGACATTCTTCCCTGCTTTCTAAAGTCATGAGGCAGAACTAAGAGGGATTTTGCCCAGAGAAACCTCGGTTTGACCACTGGATGAAGGCCACTGGGTAACATTGGGGCCAGTCACTCTCTTTCTGCCTGCTTCACAGGGTTTCTGGCTACAAGAGAAGGGGAGAGGCACAGAGCAGCGCCTGCCCTGTGCTCCTTCGAGGAAGGGTGGGACAAAAATGTGGTAATTAATAGACATGATTCTTGAGAAACCTCAGATGTCACAGCACTTCCCCAGTCTGACACTCAGTGAGCAGCCACGTGTGCTGGCCTGCAATAAGGTGTCTGTTCGATTCAGGAAGGAAATACTTCTCCATGCCGGCTTTGTAGTGGTTCTCTACACTTCAAGTAAAGAATGCCTGGTCCCGTGCCAAGCCCCAGCTATCCAGACTTGAGGCAGTTGCGCGCAATATCCCCAAAAATATTGCAATCTGCTTTTTTGTTTGGAGGGAGGGCTGGCGCAAAGTTTACAAGATCAGATTTAGAATGATGATAGCTGGGTTGTTACTTTTTAAATGTATTTTTCTTTATTCTGGAAGGGATCAGCCCTTTGTAAGAAACACTTCAAGCTGTAGGGCCAGGCATTCATAAGAGTCCTGAAGGGTCGGGTCGGCCCGGCCCGGCCATACATCTGGTGCAACATCCTTTTTTTGAAAAAGGCAAGGCTAAAGCTTTTGGGAAGCCCTTAAACAGGGCAGAGGAACAGCCCACCCTTTTTGTGTGTTCCCTATCAAATAGTATTCACAGGACTGCCTGCACCTGGAGTCTCCATTTAGTTATCACAGCTAAATAGCATTGCTAGACTTCTTCATGCAAATGTTGACTCCCCTTGTGAAGCTAGCTAAACCAGCAGCCATCACCACATCTTGTGGCAGAGCACTCCATCCTCAGATATTCTAGACAACAACTCCCAGCATTCCTGACTTTTGGCCATGCTGGTGGCAGCTGATAAGAGTTCAAGCTTAAAACATCTCTAGGGCATCCGGTTGGGGAAGGCTGCCAAAAATCAATTAACTCTTGAGTGAGGAAGTTCCTTTTGCTGTCTATTGGTTGCATAGGGAGACACCCAAATCCTAGTATTATGAGCAGGGGGATCTTTCTGTCCAGCTTTTTTTCACCGTATTATTTGTTTCATTTCTATACTGCCCATAGCCAACATTCTCTGGGTGGTTAAAAACCATAAAATACAATAGATAAAACACTTTAACAAGAATTAAATTAAATAGCGTACAAGAACATGAAAAGACAATAAAAATACAATAAATAGATGCAGTCAAAGATAAAGAAACCTGGATAAGGGAATCAGGCCCCTGAATAACCAGGGAGGTCTTTAAAGGCCACCACGATGAGGACTGCCTCAAGCTAGCACTGAAAAAAATGGCAAATTTGGTGCCAGGTGGGCTACAGCAGGGAGCTTTTTCCAAAGATTGGGGGGGGGGGTCCTCCTGCTAGTTGCCACCCTCTTAGCCTCTTGAGGGGTTGGCATCTGGAGGAAGGCCCTAGATGTTGAGTGAAGTATCTGGGTAGGTTGGAGTTGGGCGAGGCACTCCAACAGCTGTTGTGGTCCCAAGCTGTCTAGGGCTTTATAGCTTAAGGTTAGCACCTTTAATTGGGACCAGAAGCCTGCAGGCAGACCAGAACTGGTCTTATTATGTTTGGACCTCTGGGTCCCAGTTATTGATCTAACTGGTGCATTCTGTACCAGTTCCATCTTCTGAACTATCTTCAAGGGCAGCCCGATGTAGAGTACATTGCAGTAATCTAATGCAGAGATTACAGTACACTAATAGCTGGCTTAGTTATCCCAGTATCAGTTTTTATGTAACTGGAATGGCACTTTCTGTGTACCCTGAGGATGCAGAACCACCAGATACAGCCCAATGGAGACTAAATGCAAAATGTTGACCAAATGTTGGAAGAGGGACAAAAGGGAAGCTGGCTGTGGTGGAGGAATGGAGAAAATGGAGTATTTTGGAGGAGGGCATGACAAACCCTTAACAGAAGCCCTCCACATGCAAGTCTTATTCATCACTGCAGTCCCCAGTACAGGGTGCACAAACCCCTTCCTTGGCCACCACCATGTTCCATGAGTGCCCTGATTTTTTTTCTTTTTTTTGAGCAAGTCACTTTTCTTTTATCCTCACCGTTTTGCCCTCTGTGAAACAGGTGTTTTCCAACCAGCCACACTCACCATGCCAGCCATTTTGTGCAAGTACACAACACTGCCTCAAAATTGGCCATATTGGCCATTGACCCTAAAAGATCAGAGAGTCCAGCTCTAGTCCTTCTAACCTAGTTGGATTTTTTTAAAAAACAGGTTTGAATGCTGTGAATGGAGGAGCCACTGCCACTAGCTTCAGGACGCTCTAGATCATTTTAAAGACCACAAGATGGGGAGATTTCGACTCTAGGAGCAAGTCTTCGGTAGTGTTCCCGGAGCTCCATTTGCCAAAGGGAAGATGAACAGACAGTGCAGCAGCGGTTTTATTACGATGGACAGCTTTTAGAGCTTTGCTGATGGTTTCCCTCTCTACTCCTCTTATTTGCTCTGGGGCTAAGCATTACTAAAAACACGCTTCATGGTTTGCCCAGGAAATTTATTTCAGTGCTACAACAGCAGACTAGCATGAGCCTGGTAGATTGTAAATGTCACTCATTCTGCTGGCAGCTTCAGATTTCATGTGAATTTATACAGTGCTGGGTTAAGTGGGTTGAACTCACTAAAAAGGGTATTTGCCCTGCCATGCATTCTATAAGTTCTTTCCCTTCTTTATTAAATGTTAAAGCAGTGGATTCTAGCAAGGTTACCAGTTTGCACCTGTAATCACTTCAGGTGAAAAGGTTTAGGAATGGTTCCTCTATCATACTGCTGATGGGAAAACTGGCAAATGCTGGATTTTCTCTATGAAAGATACAGCAAGAGATGGCTTCTTTAGATCTTTCCCGGACCGGCAGCTGGTGAGGCATTGCTTGATCCTTAAAGTGCCATGCCCATACAAGCTGGAATAACAGAGTTTGAAGAGCTACAGTAAGGCTGGGGAACCCCTGATCTTTGGAGGTTCATGATCCTGCCTGTGGATTGGATTCTTCTGGGGTTGGGACCTAGAGGCAGAGCCCTGGTTAGGGCTTGGAGGATTCCCCACGATACCTGAGATCTAGGATGTAATATAGAAGAAACAAGCCACTGACAATTTGGGGAAAAGCAGCTCTGCTCTGTACTGGCCAAGTCCGTTTGCACGGCACCCAAAATCGGAGACTTGCCCAATGCCCAGGTGAAACCAGTGTCCGCCTGGTGTTGTCAGGCTGATAGCATCCCTGTGCTACAGCGTTTTGAGAACTGATGTTCTTACCCCTAAAATGCTCTCAATGGCATTATGAACCTTGAACTTTCTCTCTGCATCAGGCCACCTTTCCTTTCACTTTGGTTTGCCATGGAATGAAGCGATGAATGGTTTTCAGGCCACAAGAAGGGAGGCAGCTTGTCCACCTCCTATTCCACATGTCCATCCACTTGCCCATCCTTCTCCCTCTTTTCTCATATGAATTCCCCCTCTCTCCTAACCCTCGTGCTCACTGAGGGGATACAGCTGTGTCTGGGTTCTACTACTATAGGAGTACTCATCAGACTGAAAATATAATTCATGGATCACTGCCTTGTCATGGCGAAGGGGCTTGCGTAGCTCAATGAAGCTATGAGCTATGCCGTGCAGGGCCAGCCAAGACGGACAGGTCATAGCAGAGAGCTCTGACAAAAGGTGATCCACTGGAGAAGGAAATGGCAACCCACTCCAGTATCTTTGCCATGAAAACCCCATGGGCAGTACCAAAAGGCAAAAAGATATGACGTCGGAAGATGAGCCCCTCAGGTCGGAAAGTGTCCAATATGCTACTGGGGAATGGCAGAGGGCTAGTGCTAGTAGCGCCAGAAAGAATGAAGCGACTGGGTCAAATCCGAAAGAACACTCAGTTGTGGATGTATCTGGTGGTGAAAGGAGAGTCCGATGCTGCAAAGATCTGTACTCCATAGGAACCTGGAATGTAAGATCTATGAATCAAGGCAAGCTGGATGTGGTCACACAAGAGATGACAAGACTGAACATCGACATCTTAGGAATCAGTGAACTAAAATGGACAGGAATGGGTGAATTTAATTCAGATGACCATCAGGTATACTACTGCGGGCAAGAATCCCTCAGAAGAAATGGAGTAGCCTTCATAGTCAATAAAAGAGTAGGAAAAGCAGTACTGGATACAATCTCCAAAATGACAGAATGATCTCTGTTCGAATCTAAGGAAAACCATTCAACATCATAATAGTCCAAGCCTATGCCCCAACCACTGGTGCTGAAGAGGCTGAAGCTGAGCAGTTCTGTGAAGGCCTACAACACCTTCTAGAATTAACACGAAAAAATGATGTCCTTATCATCATGGGGGATTGGAATGTTAAAGTAGGAAGCCAAAAGATAACTGGAATAACAGGCAAGTTTGGCCTTGGAGTACAAAATGAAGCAGGGCACAGGCTTGGTCATAGCAAACACTCTTTTCCAACAACCCAAGAGACGACTCTACACATGGACATCACCAGACGGTCAACACAGAAATCAGACTGACTATGTGCTCTGCAGCCAAAGATGGAGAAGCTCTATACAGTCAGTAAAAACTAGACCAGGAGCTGACTGTGACTCAGATCATGAGCCTCTGGTTGCAAAATTTAGGCTTAAATTGAAGAAAGTAGGGAAAAGCACTTAGGCCACTCAGGTATGACCTAAATCATATCCCTGAGCAATACACAGTAGAGGTGACAAATAGATTTAAGGAGTTAGACAGAGTGCCTGAAGAACTATGGATGGAGGTTCGCAACATTGTACAAGAGGTAGCAACTAAAACCATCCCAAAGAAAAAGAAATGCAAGAAAGCAAAATGGCTGTCTGAGGAAGCTTTACAAATAGCTGAGGAAAGAAGGGAAGCGAAAGGCAAGGGAGAAAGAGAAAGATACACCCAACTTGAATGCAGAATTGCAGAGAATAGCTAGAAGAGATAAGAATACCTTCTTAAATGAACAGTGCAAAGAAATAGAAGAAAACAATAGAATAGGGAGGACCAGAGATTTCTTCAAGAAAATTGGAGATATGAAGGGAACATTTCATGCAAAGATGGGCATGATAAAGGACCAAAATGGCAGGGACCTAACAGAGGCAGAAGAGATTAAGAAGAGGTGGCAAGATTACACAGAAGAACTATACAAGAAAGAGATTAACATCCCTGATAACCACAATGGGGTGGTCACTGCCCTTGAGCCAGACATCCTGGAAAGTGAAGTCAAATGGGCCGTAGGAAGTCTGAGCAACAACAAAGCCAGTGGAGGCGACAGTATTCCAGCTGATCTATTCAAAATCCTAAAAGACGATGCAGTAAAAGTGCTACACTCAATATGCCAGCAAATTTGGAAAACTCAACAGTGGCCAGAGGAATGGAAAAGGTCAGTTTACATTCCGATCCCAAAGAAGGGCAATGCCAAAGAATGTTCAAACTACCGCACCATTGTACTCATTTCACATGATAGCAAAGTTATGCTCAAAATCCTACAAGCTAGGCTCCAGCAGTATGTGGACCGAGAACTACCAGAAGTACAGGCAGGATTTTGAAGAGGAAGAGGAACCAGAGATCAAATTGCCAACATTCGCTGGATCATGGAGAAAGCTAGGGAGTTCCAGAAAAACATCTACTTCTGCTTCATTGACCATGCTAAAGCCTTTGATTGTGTGGATCACAACAAATTATGGCAGGTTCTTAAAGAGATGGGAGTACCAGACCATCTTATTTGTCTCTTGAGAAACTATATGCGGGTCAAGAAGCAACAGTAAGAACTGGACACGGAACCACCAATTGGTTCAAAATTGAGAAAGGAGTTCGGCAAGGCTGTATACTGTTGCCCTGCCTATTTAACTTAT
>NW_025336480.1:25843958-25960985 GCF_004798865.1 Varanus komodoensis | reverse complement strand
AAAAGCAGAGACATCACCCTGCCAACAAAAGTGCGTATAGTCAAGGCTATGGTTTTCCCAGTGGCAATGTGTGGCTGTGAAAGCTGGACAATAAGGAAGGCTGAGTGCAAAAGGATTGAGGCCTTTGAATTGTGGTGCTGGAGGAGACTCCTGCGAGTCCCTTGGGACCGCAAGGCGATCAAACCGGTCAGTCCTAGAGGAGATCAACCCTGACTGCTCTTTAGAAGGCCAGATCCTGAAGATGAAACTCAAATACTTTGTCCACCTAATGAGAAGGAAAGACTCCCTGGAGAAGAGCCTAATGCTGGGAACAATAGATGGCAAATGAAGAAGGGGACGGCAGAGGATGAGGTGGCAAGATGGAGTCACTGCAGCAGTCGGTGTGAGCTTAAGTGGACTCCGGGGGATGGTGGAGGACAGGAAGGCCTGGAAGAATGTTGTCCATGGGGTCGCGATGGGTTAAATACGACTTCATGACTAACAACAACAACACAGTACATAGAAAATTAGTACATCAGCAACAAAGGCTAGGCTGGAACCGCTTGCCCAGATATGCTCATTTTCCGTGTGAGAGGATTGTAAGCCATCCTGAGATGTTTGCAGGGGACGGGTTAGAAAAGCTTTTGATAGATAGATAAATAAATAAATAGGTGTGAGCCCATCCGCTTGATGCCTGAGGCACAAAGCCCAAGTGCAGATTAGCCACTGCGCTAGTGCCAATGTCTGTGTGATCCCATCCTTGCCTAGACAGGGTGGATAGATGCAAAAGAGGCACCTCTGCCCTTACCCTCCATTACAGTGGAACTGTTACGGGCTGAACTTGAAATCCTGATTTCCATACAATCCTGAGCTTAAACATGCAGAGGACTGCAGCCTTAGGCTCCATGCCTGTGCACACCTTTACCCAGGAGTACATCCCTTTGCACTTTTGAGCAGACATGCAGAGGCTTGTGGCGCAATATTCATCTCAGGTGAATACATGTATTCCAACTGCCACTGCTTTTAAAGTGGTTTGTTGTTATAACTTTATTTCCAGCCTAAAGATTCTATACATGACAAACCTAGACCATCAGAGAGAGCTTGTTTTTCTTTCCAAATTATAGAGGGATCTGCATAAACACAGAGAAGGCACACTTCTCAACCTCGTGCTGCAACTGGTAGAGCGAGAACTTAGCATAACAGAGCTCCAGAAAAACCACTGGAGCGGCACCGAATAGGCACCAGCTGCTGTGCGGCGATATCGCTAACATCTCTCCAGTGGCATTACAATTGAGCACAGGGTTGTGATCCGTTGTGGGGGCCAGTCACTGGCTCTTAGCCTAATCTAGCTCACAGGCTTGTTGTGAGGATAAGATGGAGAGGAGGAGAACCTTTGAACTGCTTGGGTTCCTTGCAGGAAAGAAGTAATGATATAATTATAATAGATAATTGTCAAATTGGAATGGGCTTTTAGAAAAGAAGCAGATTTTTGTTGTTGTTTTGCTGCTGTTCATTCAGTTTCAGTAACTGATGTTAGATATAAACCCTTGGCACAGCTCCTGCAAGATAAGGCCTACTGAGCTCAATGGGGCTTGTACCCTAGTAAGTAGAGACAGGTTTGCATCTTCCATGTTTGTCAACGAGCAACAATCATTTTTGATTCTCTGTTCTCAGCAGAACAGGTTTCTACAGCTGTAATCCTAAGCATATTTGCCTTCAAGTGAGTCTTGTGAGCAAACCTGGATAGGCTTGCAGTAATTCAGGCAATCAGGATGTGCTTCTTAGAGCCCTTGTAATCTCAGATCATCATCCAGAACCACTAGCATTACATTAGCTCTGGGGTGACTTGTGTAGTTTCCAATGGCATCTAATGATAGTATTTTTAATCTGCCTACCTTGCTCTTCCAACATTTTATCATACTCTGCTGTGACCAACCGTTTGCACTCAAGGCAGAGCTGTGCATATAAGTGTTGGCTCCCAGGAAGTTTTACTGGGTAAAGCAGACAGGTTGCAATGTAGGGTATAATTAGAGAAAAATCCTGCAGCTTTCTTAGAAGTGCAGAAACTCAGATGTAGGGGACCAATCCGGTCTCCTGGGGTTCTAGTCTAGCCCTCCATTGTTCCTCAGCTATGCCACTTTCCCCAGCTTTTTGCAGCTTGTTTTTCACCTGTACTCAAAAGCTGAAATGCCACTCTTGGGACTAAGTTACTGCGAGCAAGGGCTTTATAGAGCACTCCTGTGGTCCCAAGACAGCATCTAGGAGGCCAAAGGGGCCTTCAGAGACCAAGATCTGGCCTTGGACCTGGTGTTCCACATTCAGATCCCCCTCCCCAAATGGCAGTTAGCACAGGGAGAAACATAGCAGCTGTCCCCCAAGGTCGTAGGAGCAACCTCAGTGAAGAGAGAAAGCGAGAAAACAGGGACGCCAGGATGCAGCATATCCAAAGGGAGCTTTAGCCTTCCTCCTGCCTCCTCTGAAGCACTGCAGCAGGGCTGACCTTGAGCTGGCTTTCAGAGTGGCAAGAGCAGGGAGGTGGAGGTGGCATCCACTACCTTTCCCACCCTGCACGGAATGCCCCCAGTGCTCTGACTTTGGAGGTGTACAAACATCCTGACTGGATTACACCCATAAGCTACATACTGTTCCTACTCCTTTTTCTTTCTGGGCCTGCCCCATTTGCCTTTGATTCTGCCCACCACTGAAATGTAGCCCCTGCTCCCAGCTGCTGCTTAAAAGTGGACTCTGACCCGTGGCGGAAAGAGCTGCTTCACTCCTGCTTTATTTATTGGAGGAACCAGCAGGCCTGCTAGACTCCCTAAGGACAGTTTTGGGGTTGAGAGGGGTGATAGTAAAAGTTTTTTTTTTTACCTCCTAGCCAGGATGCAGAAGCTGTGTATTTGTTGGGGGTGAGATATGTAGCCAATGCGGTCCCTTGTTCTGCTTGAGGCAGTGATGAGAAGAAAGGTGGGTATGTGCAAGGGAAGAGCTGGGGTTTTGAACCCAAACCCGTGTGTTCAACCTTGCCTTTCTTACTCCTAGGTCAGAGGTGGTGATAAGTTCAGTGACAAAGCTCTGAAAGTCCTACCCAAAGACTTTGGGTAGGGCAGGGGGAGAATTTCTGCGGTGTGGAGACCAGATTCCCTAAAATCCAAGGTATACCTGCATGTGCTGATACTCCTTGTGCTCTCCCTTGCAAGTACTTTGTCTCATTGGGTGGCAGTTATGAACTTGCTCACATCATACTTGTCCATGCCACAATCCCTTCAGGCGTAAGTACCTACATCGCTTCTCAGGGCCCCTGCCGCATCAGGATCCTACAGGGCAGTTCTGTACCAGAGAACTAATGGCACTAGCCGTTGGCTGAGGTTGCCATTTCCCCCCTAGCAGAGCCCTTGTGCCTAGAATGGTGGCATGGCAGGCCAAAATCCAACAGACACAGTTTCATCTCATACGAGGAAAAGCTTCTGTTGAGCTTCAGCCTGTCACACACGTCCCAGATGCCACCCATCTAGCTAATCCCTCTACAAGAAGTGAGCACTACTGTATGCCCAAGGGGTGCTTTCATGAGGGACACGAGGAGCAAGCGGAGCGAGGCCTCCTTTGAGCTAGAGAGGCCTCCATAAGTGCCCCAGGCCGCTTTTATCTTGCTCTTGCGTTGAAACTGATCCCCTTCACCCAAATGAATGTGACGGTGTCAAATATAATGGTGGTGCCTATCCAGCGTCACGGTCGACTGAGGTGCGTTTCAGAGCAGCACATTCCGTCAGAGGAGGGGAGGCTATTTGCACAGCCGAGTGATCTAAACTTGAAAGCTAATTTCTGTAATTACCAAGTGTGATTGAACTCTGGCAAAACTTTTCATCACCTGCATGGGATGGGAATCCTGCCTCTGTAACTGTTTAGCACTGGGGGAAGGAACTAATTGGAAGGCATTTTATTGGGAGACACCCCCCTTCCCTTTAATTACATGATATTTAGCAAATAGAGAAACCGGTCTCTATAATGAGAAAGCTGAGTGAATCGCCAAAGCTCTCACGAGGTGGGTGTGGCAGACATGACAACATCTTACAGCAGCCTTTCTCAGCTTGATGCCTCCCAGATGTGCCTGACTACAGCTTCCATCATCCCCTGTCAGCATTGCCTTTGATCTGGCTGACTGGGGGAGTGAGAGCAGTTGTAGTCCACATCTGGAGAGTACCACTTAGGGAAAGCTGCCCTAAAGCAAACTTCCTGTCTCTCAGATGAGGATGAGAATCTTTTCTATGTAAGAGTATGTTAAATTGTTGAGAACAGCTAATCCCCAAGAGATTAGCATCGTAAGAGGCATCTTGGGTTCCCCCCTCCCCCACAGTGGCACAAGGTCTCTGAAACATTCTCTCTAGTTTGGATATTCAAAAAGCAAAGGTGTAAATAGTTTAGGTCTCACTGATCCAACAGCAGTGATTGTGTAACTGCACCGCATCAACACATGATTAACATCTAGTTTCATACATGTTTCTGAATGAGCAAAAAGTGAGCTTTTTCAGGTTCTGTTTGGTGGAGAACACACACTTTCATCATGCAAAGCATCTGTTGCACAGACAGATCCAACTGAGTCATTGCTTCTCACATTTTGGGGTAGTATAGACCAGGGCTGTGGTAAATCTCATGATCGTTTGCAAGGGTTCTAAGCTCCAATGATGCAACAATGATGCCACCAAAAGCCTGTTTTACTCCAAAATTAGACTGCTGAAATCAAAGAAGCCAAAAGGAAATAGGGATGTGTGCGAGAACAGTTTCTGTGCAAGCTGTTTTATTTGTTCCTTGCATGCTTTTCTGGGCCATTATTTTACACCTGGCTCCAGTTGGTGGATCTCAGGTTTTTATTAAAAAGCAAAGTAGGTCCCACTGGGCTGAGGTCTACCCACTCTTGGTATAGGTTTAGGTTCTGAAGCAAGCAATTGTTGCTCTTCCCATATTTCAGTCTTGAGAACTGCAGCATTTCAAACCATCAACGTAGGAATGGCTACTGGGAAGAAGAAAAATCTTGACATTTCAAAGGAAGCCAGTGTGCCTTTAAAGAGAAAAATTGGTAAACCTTCCAACACATGCTAACATAACTGTGGATTTGCACCCTGCATCACCCAAAGGTTAGCAGATTAATTTCAAGAGCTTTGATATACAAATCTCACATGGAAGAATGCAGACATCTGCCTTTTCTCTGTCCCGAGTAGGGGATGCACCTGAATCAGCATGTCATAAGCAGATTAACCCACCATTCCCCATTTCCACAGCCATTTTACCTAAGTGCAAAGGAAACTGTTGTGGTTTGCAGCCAGCCATTGGTGGAGTACCTACATCCCTCTGCTGGAGGAAAAGAAGAAAAGCCAGAAAATGTGGTCCCTTTCCAGACCATCTGTGAGGCATCTTCTCTGGGGTCTAAAAACATCAGTTGGAGGCCTTTGGTGATCCATGGAGGATGTTGGCCATCTAACACAGTGTTGACCTTGCTCTTTGATAGAATGAGGTTGCTTTAGGCAACTAATGCTGGAAGCAGGGAGCAATGGAGCTGCTTGTGTGATGTGATTTCCTTATGCCCCCTAAGCCAGCCTGCTGCTTGGATGCAATGAAGGATTTTGTCCTTTTGCTGCTGTTGGATCTAATGGCCTGGTTGAGGCATCTCAGCAAACATTTTCAACCAAAGGATGTTTGAGAGAGGTGGGGGAATGAGCCTGCTGGTTCTTGCTGTCCAATGGCTCTCAACTGCAGCTGGCTGGAGGAAAGATGCCTTGTCCCTGGGCTGTTTCATGGCTAAGCACAGATTTCTGTGTCGTTTATGCAGAGACAACCCAGAGTTGTAACTCAAGAAAAAAACATGGCTTCTAGCTTGCAACAACTCGGAGTTCTCTATTTAGACATCACACTAAGCAATCCAAAGATGGAATTTGTTTAGTTTCTTTACCTAAGCAAGAGCCATCCAGCAGGCCAGGTTAATGCAGTTCATTGATGACTACCCAGGGTTAGACTGCATATAAGCTACTTCATGCAAATTTGCCAGGGGCCAATTGCCAGGCTGTTAATTAGGAATTACTGTTGAAGGTGGGAAAGACAGCAAAAGATGGTATACAAAAGGCACTCTTCCTTAGTGGAGTGGTTTTCTTGATTTTAAGTGTTGAACTGATGGCTCTTAGCACCCTAAATCTTAGTTTCTTGAGTCTCTAGCAACTCCAGAAAGAAGACATGTTCACACACACACACGCCTTTTTGCAGGTCCTTTTCAGATGACTGACTCCACCTGCTCCAGAACTCCCCCACCCAACTTTTCATGGCGCCTCTTTGGAGTATATGCACTGCTGCAGTTACTGTATTTTCCTGACAATTAAAAAAAATGGAAATATACACAAATTTAATACCTGCTAAGTAGATGGAAGGAATACTTGCACATTTACAGTAATGAAGCAGTTAATGCAGGTGTGCCAAGTTTCCCTTCATCTTGTTCCCAGCCATTAAATTTATGCATATTCCTCTGATTTTAACACAGCTAGGAACTACAGTAATGGCAGCACTACCTTCTCCAAAGAGAATCCATGAAAAGTGGGCGAGCTACTATCTGGAGTAGCTGGAGAGTTGAGGGAGAGTTGAAAAGGTGGAACACAGAAAGAAGTGTCAGTTCAACATGTACAACCAAGAGGCTCATGATGGCAAGGGGGAAATATTGTTCCCACCCCTCTTGGTGCACTTTTTTGGCTTCCCCCTGTATTTTCAGTGCTTTTGACATGTATTACCAGGTCCCTCCTTTTCCTTGCTGTGATTTCTCGCCTTGACCTTCACAACAGTGTGTCAATCAACCAGTAACTGAATTCTTCATGTCAGTACTTGTTTCAGATAGCAGTTGCAAAATACTGGCAAAATAATACTAGTATAATAACATACAATTATAGTAATATAACAATATTTTATTATAATCGTATATAATTACAATTTACAACCCAGTTGTGAGTGTTTTTGTGCACCAAAAAGATAAAAACAAACAGCTGGGGAACTAGGACTGATCTCTCCAAAGTGCTATTTCACTGTTAACTTCCTTAATCATGGTTTAGTGGGCTGACTGAAAGTCTAAACCAGAGGTCCTCAAACCTTTTCAACAGGCGGCTAGTTCACTGTCCCTCAGACTGTTGGGGGGCTGGACTATAGTTTGAAAAAAATGAATGAATTCCTATGCACATTGCACATTAAAAATTAATTAAAGTTAAAATAAATTTAAAAATTAAAGTTAAAATACATTTAAAATTAACATTTTAAAAATTAATTAAAAATTTAAAAATGTTTGCTCACTTGCTCGGAGAAGGTTGTGGCGGAGGCGTGGGAGTCCTGTGGCTATCTCCAAGCAGGCTTTCTCCACCGTGGCTTTCTCCTAGTAAGCTGCTCCACCTCAGCCTGGCTGCCCCAGGCTCGGTAAGGCAGCGGCAGCAGCTTGTTCCCGCGGAGAAGGCCACGCAGCCTGGCCGCCCGTGGGCTCGCATAATTAAAGTAGATTTAAAAAGTTATATTTGTTCTTACCTTCAAGCCTTTTTTAGTTTCTTTGTCTTCATCTTCATCTCTTTCTTTTCCACTCACCTCTCTTCTGTTTCCCGCTCTGTATTCCCACTCTGTATATGTCTGCAATGGGGGGTGGAGGGGGAGAGCCAGTGCACATGCAGTTGAGCTGTTGCAATTGGGTGCATGCATCGGCTCTATGCTCAGTTTCTGAGAATGCCTGCACCAGCTCAGAGCTTTTGGACTCACTCAGAGATCGTTTTCTCCAAGTGAGTCCAAAAACTCTGAGGCAGGCTGGATAAATGAGCATGGCGGGTTGGATACGGCCCATGGGCCATAGTTTGAGAACCCATGGTCTAAACGGAGCCTCATTCAACAGAAATATAAATGTGAGAATGGTTAATCTGAATGCAACTTTTGTGAGTTTAAAGCACAAAACTTTTTGTGCTTGTCAAACTTTTTAACCAGGGGGCCAGTTGAAAGGTGCTGGTGCTGGTGCTGGCTGGGGGCTGGAAAGGTGGTGCCGGTGGTGTGCGTGGGCCGGCGCAGGGGTGGGGGTGGTGTGTGCGGGTGCGCACGCTGAAGCGGGGATGGGGCACGTGGGGAGGCGAGGCGAGGTGGGCACATGAGGTAGAGGCTTGCTCACTTGGAGATTGTTTTCTCTGAGTGAGCAAACCACTGCCTCCCTGCGTGCGGGGTGTGGTGGGCAGCGGCGGGCGTGCGTAGCAGGTCTAAATGGGCATGGCAGGCCGGATAAATGGGCATGGCAGGCCGGATCCAGCCCCTGGGCCGTAGTTTTGAGGAACCATGGTTTAAAGACAGTAAATGACACAATAGTTATGGAGAGGTTCTGGGGGAAAAGCTCTCTAAAATCAATTGAGGTTGTGCAGGGCTGATAAAAGTTAATATCTTGTCATCAGACATAGACTTGAGGAGTTATACCTGCTAGTCGGCTAATCCCATCCCTGAAATACAGGGAGTGAAACAAGATCACACCCTCACCCTTTTTCTGTTCAATTCTTTAAATATTATTGGTCAAAGAAAAAAAAATTCAACCAGACAATATTTCATCTTTAAATTCACAGAGTATTAATGATCTTGGGTCATCTCTGTAGTAAAACCCAACTGAATTCTAAATTACGAGGATGAAGTGGTCATTTATGTCTCCAAATGGCACATCAGATATGGAATATCAATTTTCATAAACAGAATTCAGGTTTCTTGTTTAGGAAACTGAGACGAGCAAGTGAATTAAGCTTGTTTAAAAAGAGAACAATTTGTTTTAGATACACTGTTAAGTATGGAGATCTCATAGCAGCAAGTAGATTGTATGGTGCTGAAATATGGGGCTGCCATGGGAATTCTTACCACATAGATGTCTAAATACTGTTTGGTGAATCTTAGTTGTAGGAAGCACTGGAACCAAAATGCTTCCCACTAGATTTGAGAGCCTACTGGTACCCATTCGGATACTGGCTTAAATGAATGCATATGTCAGAAAACGGGTGCCTAACGATACGCCTGAGTTTTCAATCGAATGCCTCCTGATTGCCTCATTCCAAAAAAAATTGTTCATTTAAATGAACTACAGGATTTCTTTATAAATAATTTAAAGGAACTAAGTTAACGGCGCACAGAAAAACTGTGCAATTGCTATCTTTGTGCAGAGAGATTTATCTTTTATCGGGCAATACTAAAACAGCACTCTGGTCCTCACTGATAAAATATCAACATGGCATGGAAAAATACTTAATTGTGCTGTACAAATCTGCTTTGAGAGTATTTCTAGCTTTGTTAAATTTTCAACAAATGGCCCCGGCTCTTTTAGATGGGCGATACTGTAACTCACTTTACAATTTAAGCCATTGTACTTGTGGGGAGGAGGGAATAATAAATATATTCTAATGTTCCATTTTCACAAATGCATGGAACCACTTTTCTTCAGTTATGAAAAGATCATGAGCACTGATTTAAGAATCTTTCTTTGCTAGCACTAACAAGGAAATTATTCATACTATGGCCATTTTTGTCTTGGCTCATGTAAAATGGCAATGAAATTACTTCATTACATAGTGCTAGATTGCAAGTTGGATAAAAATTTGTTATAAACTGGATATCCCATCCGCTATATATGATACCTGTTGAGCTGCTATTTAGAGATTTTGGGGATTTGCTGTTGTTGTTTAGCTGTTCAGTTGCATCTGACTATAAGTGATCCTATGAGCCGAATCTCGCCATACTTTCCTATCCTTTTTATTTAAACGTCATTTTAATTGTTAACAATATTTACTTATTTATCTGGCCAGGGCAACTTCTTTTCTTTTATAACTTTTCTTTTATAACTTCTTTTATATCGTTTATATTTTTTATTTATATTATTAATTTTAATTTTATATTGTTATTTTTATATTGTATTGTATTTTATTGTGTTGTAAGCCACCTCGAGGCTTCAGCAAGGGGCGGCATAGAAATGTTATAATAATAATAATAATAATAATAATAATAATAATCCCGTGCCACCTCTTTCAGCTGAACTATGCTCTGGCCCACACCCTATTTGATGGAGTCTAACCACCTCGCTCTTTGGCAACCTGGTTTTCTTTTGCCGCTGAGCATTCCAAGCATTATATGTTTTTCTAATGAGCTTTATTGCATGGCCTGGCCAAAATAAGTGAGCCTCAGCTTTGTTACCTTGGTGACCAGAGATGTGTCTGGTTTAAGATGCTCCAGCACCTGCTTGTTCATCAACCCCACTGTCCTTGGAATGCGCAGGAGCCTCCGCCAACACCACAGTTCGAATGAGTCCACTTTCCTCTTGTCTAACTTTTTCGTCGTCCAACTTTCACAGCCATATGTTGCTATAACAATCACTCGGACCAGTCTGTGCTTGGTTGCCAAGCTGATGTTCTTGTTTTTCCACACTCAATCCATTCTTGTCGTTGCCATACGACCTAGTGAAATTCATCACTTTATTAATCCTTTATGTAATCACTGCTTTGGGGGGTTTATCTTTGTCCATTATGCTTGTTTGATTGTCATTATGCTACATGTCAACCTTCCCCCACCTGGAGCTCTCTAGAGTTCTCTGTCTAGGACTACAACTCTCAGCATACCTGACCGTTGGCCATGCTGGCTGAAGTGGATGAGCATTGAAATCCAAAATATCTGGAAGATACCAGTTTGGAGAAGGATTCTCTATGTTTTATTTACATGAACTGTCATCATGCAACAGAGTATTCAATATAAGTGAGTCCATTTAGTAACCTGAGGATATAAAATCTATGCATACTTACATGGTAGTAAACCTTATTCGAAACAGCAGAACCTGCATCTGAGTAAATGTGCATGCCGTTGAACTAAATGATGTATGTAGCATCCAGTTGTATAATTATGTTTCTGACCCAGCCAGGCCATTGAGAACCATTTGATGGAATGGATACAAGACAGGCAGAAATTGCTGAAATGTCAAACAGTGGCTGAGAATGACAGCAGATTATATTAATGAGTAAATGAACATGATTCAGATGGGTGTAGGATGGGAAATGCTATATTTATTTTGTAATTAATATTGTGTGATTAGTTTTGAAGCACTCCATCTTGCTTTCTTGCAGTGTGGTTGTGTGGAATATCTTTTTAAAATCTAGCAAAATATTGGAAAACAAATCTAACATTTGAGGTAGTGATATCACTAAATTAGAGAATATCTACACTCATCAGATTAAAATATATGTGAAACATGGCGTTTTCACTCAGAGGACAATGATAACACAAATGTTATTTGTGTGTTCAGCTTGTAAGGTGTTGGTAAATTACTTGGTAGCTTGTAGTACGGTCATAGCCATGGCTTTGCATCTGGGTAAAGCTCTTCTTCATCAGGTTTGTATTCTCCATTGAAAAGTTCAAATTAAGGTGCACTGTAAGGTAAACTGGAATATTAAAGTGCAATCCTAAGCATTTTTAGTCAGACAAAAGTCCTTCCATTCTTAGCATGCTCAAGTTGGGGAATGCTAGGAGTTATGGGACAAGGTAACTTAGCAGGCTTGTACTCTTAGCAAAGAAACTGCATTTCCCCTTCCTCTTTCTGCTTTCTTGTAAAAATATATTGAAGTTTTGGTTTAAAAGTGGGTGGAATTCCACCATCACTTCTGTGTAGAAAGAAAAATCTGTCTGGTCTGCTTCTTCACACTATTCATTTCAGATTCGCCAGTCAAAGAATCTTTTTGAAACATCATATGTGAATATCCAGTTACATCTGCCAGTCTTCATATGACATTTATATCCTCTGATGGCAGCCTATTAAAGAACACCACTCTTTTCTTTCTTTTTATGCACCTTTCTCCTCTGCCTTTTACAACAGCAAAACCTGCAGGCATTTACCCGCAGTAGCTTTTCTTACAACAGAGATAAGTGATGCGCAAGTTTCACTTGCTTTAGTGTCTGTAAATCAGAATGTACTTAGAGCCACATGAGCAAGCTTGATCCCTCTCATCCTGTACCTCCTTCCTGGTCAGCAAGCCACCCTCACGGCCAGTGTCCATATCTGACGTGTTGGAATTACAGGAATCTGTATCGCTTGTGGCAAACGGAAGGGAAAAATAACTAGACCTGCTGTAAAGACAATCACATGGACTTGCTTCCCTCCTGTTAGGCCTGTAGGCTCTGTTGCGGGACTCCCTTCCTCAAGGACCAGTAGAGAGTCCTTTCAGTGTGCAGTTCAGGGTTGTGACTTGCTTCCCACCTCCATTCAAAACCCTTCTAGGAAGCATGTGCTGAGGAATCTGTGTCCTTGATATGCTAATTTGCACACCACTTTGGGCAGGGTGGGACTCAGATGCTGGGTGAAAGAAGCTCATCCCTTCACCACGAATGAGTTCTGGAGACCCATCTGTTGTGTTTTGTGGAGGGCCACAATGAGGCCGCTTGTGAGAAATGGCGGAAGGCTCCGAATTTGCGTGAGGTGCGTGCACGCCATTCATTCTCAACAAGTGCAATCCTGTGGAGAGAGCAGCTTGTGCGATAGGGGCGCGCCTTTGTTGTGGCTGCTAGATAATGTGAGCCTGAAAAGAACACACCCCAGTTCAAAAGGAGGAGGTCTGCCCTCCCCTCCTGTTCTCCTAACCTCGTGCAGATCAATAGCGGCTCCCCGGCCACAAAGGCTGCATTCTTTTATTCTCAAATTAGAGCAGCAGCTGCAGCAACAGCACAGCTCATTGGAAACCTATTAGTTTCAGAAAGACTTAATCCAGTTTGAAAGTGCCAGTGCTTCTGCATCTCTCTCACACCGATCAAGAGGCAAGGCACAGAGATCGGGCTAGGCCTTTTGACTGTGTCATCTGCATATTTTATTCCGTGGCCTCATTCTCGTAAAAGAGAGGACAAGGTGATAAACGTGTGCCTGGGTGAAACCATTTCAGATGCTCCATTGGAAGCGATGTTGTTGAGGATTCTTCCAAACAACGGCAAAGACAAAAGACTCCTCTGACATGGAAAACTAGGAGATGGTTCCTACCTAGCCAGCATTCTATGTAGAAACATCTTTAATTCTGGGGAGCATTGTATCAGGGAAGCCCCCAGCTTAGTGTGGTCCTGTGTCCCACCTTACAGAAAACTGTCCTCTCTTCAAAGAGCTGTCAGTCCTCTTACTTAAAAGTTTCCTCTATTGGGAGGGCTATTGGATTCAAGTTTGGTTTAAAAAGAAAGAACCACAAGGCAGGAGAGTAAGCATAAGGGCCTTTAAGTTGCCCATCAGCAGTCAAGCAGACAGCAGACTGAGCAAGTACCCACATCACCTGGGCTCAGGCTTCCTGAATATGTTGAGAAGAATGGTATTTCTATTTAATTTATGGCCATCGTTTGCAAATGTGCATCTAGACCTGTAAATCAGCATCTGAGCATTTTATGAAAATCTGTGGTCCCCCGCCCCGCAAAGCGTGTCTTCTTTTGGTGATGCAGAGTTGGCCACACTACACCACCTGCCCCTTGAAGCCACAGGGATGATGACTGGGATGATTGTTGCACCCCAGCATGGTTTATCCATGCTGCACTGGGTTGTGGCTCATACCAGCAGCCATTTTGAATATTCGGCTCATGGCAGGCAGTTGCCATGGGTTGTTAATTCATCTGAACCCAAGCAAGAGGGGATGTTGGAGGGGAAAAGATAGCCCACAAATAACTCATGGCCTGTTGTAGGGCTATCGGGTTTATTTGAGGGTTCCTTTTCTCTCATCAATCCCTCTTGCTCGGGTTCAGATGATATTTTCAAGACTTTCGGCTTGCACTATCAGGTCCCTCCTTTCCCTTACAGTTAATTGAGCCACATCCTGCATGCATCTTGTCAAAGCCTTTATACTCTGTTGGTTTGTTTGGGAGGACATGTCCCAGACTGTATGCTTCACATACTTTTTGCTGAGGAACACCCTTTTTGTACTATTTAGTCCCAAGTGGGAGGTGGGCATCAACAGATTGGGGAGCGCACTCCATGGGAAGGCTTTCCTGAGCAAGCCCCATCTTAATGAGCAGCAGCTGCAGAAGTGCCCAGGAGAAATTCAGACAAGTTGTGCCCCCTGTTTAAGTTGTGTAGTGGGGTCACAATGCACTACTTAATTTGCTATCCGAGGCACCAGAATGTCTTGACCCCTGATTAAGGTAGGCCTTCAAATAAGTGAGCTGACTGTCCTTTGAAAAGAAGACCGTCCTCGGTAAAGTAGGGCCCTAGGACATTAGGATAGCTAGCTGCAAAGGAGAACAGGACTCTTGCTTCTTTAATAATTGTGTATTCCAGTATATGTGCAAACACATAGTGCACGGCACCTGCCAAAATGCTCCTTTCCATGCAGTGATTAATGTACAGGTGTCTGTTCCTTCTTTGAATCTGCTTACTCCCACTGTGGCTGGTTCATCGTGGCTTGCCCTTACCCTCCAACTCGCCTTTCATGTGCTATGAATCTGATTGTCTGTAGGGATGTTTATGCCCCCCTGCTGGCTTTAATTATACAGATGTTAAATCCCACCCTTACCTTCTCAGCCAAGAGTTTCACACAGTGAAGGAATGGGTATTCACGGACACACAGGCCTAATTTAATGAGTCATTCTGAAAGCGGAACAAAAACTGAAGTGGGGTGTAGGAGATTGAGCCTAATGCAGTGGAATAGATAGTGACTGATCTAAAGAAATCACAAGGCATCAAAGTTTATTAAAGGAAACAAAAGGGAAATATGCTGAGCAGACGTGCCAGGAAAGGCAGCAAGTTAGAGAGAGGGCCCAAATGAATGAACAGCAATATTGGAATCCAGTTTCTCAAATTGTGTATAAATCTTAAAGTTGAAATATTGCATTTTGAACGATCTCTCTCTGTTTCAATGGCTCAAGTGAGGAAGATGATGGAAGAACTGCCTGATTAGAGCCATACATGAGCTCCCATTTTTTCCTGCAATAATGCATAGCTTCAAGGTTGAATGACTCTGTTTTTCCTAGAATTAGTACAGTACTATATGTTTAAAAGCATTGCACATAAAACATAAAATAAGGATGTTTCCATCTTCCTTCACTGGCTTAACTTGCTTCTTACTGGAGAGCAGATGGGACTTTACCAAATTAGGTTACATCTTACTGTGATTGAAAAGGGTGAGCTGTTTTATGCCCATGGACACCGGTGCACCCTGGACATTTTTCCTGGCACCCACCAAGTTGCCATACCCCTCCCACATTAAAAACAACAATAACAACATTCATTTACTCTTAGCTAGGATTGCTACAAAGTAAGTTTCTGTTGGTTTTAAAAACTGGATTCAAAGGCACTGGTTGGGGCTAGGACACCACCTCTGCCTTGTATTCAGTCTTGGGCAGGTCACATGTCTGCTGTGGCAGCCATTTTGTGATGGTGCCCTTGACAGATTCTCAAATGGCCAAATGTGCCCACAGTTCATGAAGTTGACCTTTCCCTGAAGAAAAGCCATGCTAGGTCAGAGCAAAGTCCAAACATCCTCTCTCCGCTGCAATCACCCAGCTGCGTCTGGGAGACCCAAAGCAGGACATGAGTGGAAAAGTGACTTCTTGCTAGCAACCTGCTAGCAACCTACTTGATTTCTCTCACCTCCCAGTTCATTTTTCAAAATTAATTTTGTATTGTAAGTTTGAAAAAATCCAAAGACCTGAGAAATAGTTTTCATACATGAAGTTTGAATGTCTCTATTACAATTAATACATATGTAGTATGTATCCTTGTATATTTTCATATTTTCACTGTTCACACTCAGAATAATCCTGCAGGGAGGTTCTGGGTTAGTGAAATCTGGCTCAGGTGAACTCAATGGTTTTCCTGCCTGTTTCCAGTCCAAAGATTCCCCTTCCAAGCAGTTCCCCTTCAGATTTCCACCTCTAAGGTGGACCACCATTTGAGCATATTTCCACCCATCAGCCAATTCTGTGCTAATCAGTTGATCTTGCGCAAATCATGCTACAGCTGTGTGGCTTCCAGCTGCTTATTTGTGAAAAAAGTGGTTAAAATGTGCAAATTTCAAATTCCTCATGAAAGGAAGGGGCTGTTGCATGGAGCAGAGGGCCCTAAACCCCAGCTAGACATGTGACAAACAGAAATATATTCGGAGCAACTTTACTTAGCAGTGAAGGATTGATGCAGCAGGTTTGGATGCTCTGCTTGAACTTCCACTTCAGGATTCCTGGGGAAGAGGGCAAGCCTGACTTCACTTAATAGCTCTTCTGGCTTGAAGCAGAATCTCTGAAACTCTGGGCCTTTTAAAAGTTTACGTTAAAAGCAAACACTGTCTGAAATCTGGCTTTCCCAGACTTTTCCCTGCCACAGCTACTGCCTGTATATGGAACAATATAGCTTTATTGAACTCCTGGAGTTGCGTGTCTCCTAAGAGAGAGGGTCTTTTAAGCCCTGTGCATCCCTGAGATCCTTAGTTCACTCATGCATTTTCTGTGTGCTTGAAGACACCACGAATGCAGCCAGTTGGCTTCAGGAGAGGGAAGAGACACTAGAAAACAGATATATTGATTCCTGTAGGAATGGGAGGACACAACTTCTCCTAAATTGCCAGGTCCCAGAAGCTCAGCCTAAGATAGAACCTGACCCTTGGTGTCCAAGTTTTTAATCTTCTTACATGATAAGTACCAAGCTGGCAGCTAGTGAAAAGGTTGTGGAGAAGAGAGGCTTCAGCTGCCTAGAGCCCAATGGTGGGTTTGCATGTCACCCAAGCAAATGGGCTGTGCAGAGGAGGGTCATGAAACCCCCCTGGTGTGCATAACAGATGATCATGCTTACCACGGGTTGTCCTGCTCTCCCTCTCTCTTGGCCCTCGTGCAGATGTCCTGGGAAACTCCATGGCAGAACGTTGAATTTGTCAGCCCTCCCACTGATGCGGTCACAAGCCTTCTTGCACATGTTGCAGCTTCTGTCCCTGCCACACACATATTTTTTCTTAGGAGATTGTTTTTTGAGATCTCTAATTTGGCAGCTAGAAGCAGCTGCCATCAAAGTGCTCAAATGGCTCATTGGAGGGACTGTCCCTGGCTCATCAACCCCCATTCCCACCCCGGTGAAAATGTTTTTGCATTTTTACATTATTTTTTTTCTGTCAGGATTGCCTATGTGAGGATTCATGTGGATTCAAAATGGCCAGCCAACTTAGGCAAGTCTTGGGGGGGGGGGGGGGGGTTTGCTGCTAAAGTACGGTAGTCAAGCCTCGTGGACAATGATCAGAGATGCGGCTAAGAATTTTATTTTTCACTTTGATTTCTCTTGACAGCTATGCAAAGGTGAGCTGTTGAGAAATCAAAGCTGGGAGTGATCATTGCCTATAAAGAGAGTGGCCAGTTGTTTACTTTTTTCATGGTAGATCTGCTAGGATTTGGGGAAGGGGCATGACTGTTCACCTTTGTCCATGACTTTCTTTCCTGAAATTCTAGGTGCTTGACAAAGTAAAAAACTACCAGCCACTCCCTTTGATGGGGCTTTGTCAGCTTGCATTCAAAACTCCAGTTCCTCTTAAAAGGTTTTTTGTTTTTGTTTTTTAAAGCATGGCTACTCATGTTTTGTTTTGGCTTGGGTTTTATAGTTTTGGACTGGGACACATGCATTCTCACCTGCACATGCCCCTATAAAAATAAATAAATAGAAAGGAACCATAATGTTGACATTACTGTTCCTTTTTTTTCACCACATTTATTCAATTCATACATTAACAGCTTTTCTTCACTGTAAGTTCTGCTACCAGCAATCCCTCACAACACACACATTTTCTGTCCTGCCCCCTCATATATTTCACTTCTTCATACCTCCTACAAGTTTTTTAAAGCATAATTTTCAACAATTCTTGTCAATGGACATTACAACCTTACAGGCCTTACTGTTTCCCATTTCTTGTGGGACTTCATTCCTGTGTTGGTGTCATTTTTGGTTGACGCTCTCACTGAGTCCAGTATACCGGGGACAGTCTTGGAAGCTGAAAAAAGAAAGGAAATCTGTTCCACCAGCAATTTCCCTTCCATTGACAGAACAACACTGCTTGATCCAATTGTCCCAAGCGTCTGAGGATCCCAAGCTGGGGAGACTGGTCTTCAAGTACCTGCACAACCATTGTAACACTTTAGCTTCAGGCTGCTGGAGTCTGTAACCAGGGCCACAAGGCAGTTTTCCCCAACCTCCTGTTCTCCAGATGCTTTGGATGCCAGTTCCCATCAGGCAGCATGGCCAGTGGTAAGAATGATGGAAGCTGAACTTGAAAACATCTGGAGGGTACCAACTTGGAGAAGGTGGTCACACAGAAAATCCCTTTCTCTGGCCAGCCTTTTTATTAAATTGAGCCAATAAATAAATGGTGTTTGCATCTCAAAGTGAAAGCTGGGCTCCATCCTTTATCAGAGACGAGGGTCTTTCTGTCTACCTGCCCTGTAGAATTTGTCACAGCATCAATGCATAGTTATTTCGGTGAGGGTGGAGATTTCTGTCGTGTTGAAGAACACACCAGTCTTTATTTAAAATACTTCCCGGCTGCCTCTCAGGGCACAGGACCCCACAACATGTTGTATAGCAATAATAAACTGTAAAAACCAATGCGGTATTAAAATCAACGTATTTTCAGGATATCTTAAAAGCCTGCAGTTATGGGTCCTGGTGGACCCCCAATGGCAACTAATTCCAGAGGTGTGGGGCCACTGCCTTCTTGCTTGTAGGCACCCACGCAAATGGCCTCATAAGTGGGCAAAAATTTGAAGGGCCTCTCTCAGTGATTTTAATGTATGAATGAAGATGGTCCTTCAAGTCCTTAAACCATCAATGCCTTTAAAGGTCAAAACCAGCACTTTGAATTGGACTTAGAAACACATCAGTAACTAGTGTGACTAGAAAATCCATAGTTGCTCTTGTTAGATGTTACCAGGTGATTTATATAATATCTGCAAAGTGAGTTTCTGGACTGTTGCTGCCTACTGCAATGATACCATGAAATGCCGCTGTTGATGCTAAGAAGTAGAATTTACCATTGCACTCTGGTTGGTTGGATGCTGTATCTATGTGTTACCTTCCAAGGCACAGTTATATAAACTGTTCCAAGGCAAAGCCAGTCAATTAACTCTGTTGTCTTTTTCCATTGCAGGACCCACATGGACATGGTGTTGGGTTCATAACTTTTGAACCTTAGTCATGATACGTGATAGCTGATGAGCACAGACAATGGGCAATTGTGTGCAGCTCTGCCTGGTGTTCCAGATGATCCAGATGATGGATGGATTGATGATCAAAAGCTTTGTCAAATCACATCCATGTGCTCTTCCAATTATCATTCACTAATTTACGGTTGATTTACTATTGCAGCTCAGTGGTTTCTGCAAATTGGCTTTTTATAAAATGAAAATCATTCTTGGAATGAACATTTAATTCTTCAGGAGTTTTATGACTTTTCTTCTGTCTAAACATGTGTAGGGTTGTTCCCTAATCTGATAAACCTTGGAGTCAGTTCTGTAAAGGTATCTATGAACAAAGTTCCCTCCAAGTATGGTTTCAAAACAAGCAAAAGGAGCTGCACAGTATGTACATCAGCTGAAAAATAATTGAATCTACAGAGCAATCAATAATGATGTAAAAGGGCCTCTTACGATTTCCAAAGTGTTTTCCTTTCTATAAAAGGCAGAATTGCTTGCCATAAAAGCCATTCCTGCTTGGGTTAAAAATAGATCCTTCTGCTCTATGAACCTCCAAACTCCTTTTTCAAACCAAGCAGTGTTTCTTTTGATTAGCTGGAAAGGAAACTGTATATCCAGGAGGAATGTACTTCAAAGGGAATTCTCTAAATGATGCAGAAATGCATAAAGCAACAAACAAGCCCAGTGGGGAAGAGAGCAGTGCTATGGGTGAGCCTCTCTTCATATTATATTGAAGGTCAGCTTACTTAAAACTCACGAGGAGAGCACTACAAAACAGTTGTTGAGTCTGATGCTTTTGCCAGAGTGTTGACCACTGGGGAAGTGCAGATCAGCAAAACCTGAGCTTGTTAGGATTTTGAATTCCACCTTGAAGTTTATTCCAGCTCTTCTCCATATCAGATTGCAGGCTTTGATTTCTTCCTTTTAGCATGAAAAATTGTGCATCCCCCCTCAATCTACACATCAGTCATGCACACCTTTCACCTGGATGAGTTTTGTCCCATTGATTAAAGCATGTTTGTGTACATTTTTCAAAGGTTTATTTTTTGTACATATTTTTCAAACATTTGTCGTTTGTTTTACAATTTGCTTGGCAATCTTGGAAATATATGGGCTGTAGATTATGTTCTGGTCTGCAATGTCCAAATTGGGGAAATTGTGGTCAAAAAGCAAACTGAAATGAATTTCCAGAACATCCCTATGAATTATGTCCCCCCACCCCACTTTACAAGAAGTGTATTTTCGTGAGCTTAAGTGGATTCCAGGGGATGGTGGAAGACCTGGAAGGAAGGCCTGGAGGAATGTTGTCCATGGGGTCGCGATGGGTCGGATACAACTTTGCAACTAGCAACAACTACAATATTGTGTAGAGGTTGATTGATTATGCTCCATGAAGACTTTCATGCCTAGGAAGCTTGTGAACTTAGCCTGATACGGGAACTGCATGCATATGAAGAGAACCTGCAGGGAAGAACCAATGAGCAGATAACTAGTCCATGGTTCATTGGTTCTCCCCTGAAAATGTCTGCTCAAGTCACTTTTATTTGGGTTTCCCCACTACTCTCAAACTGGTCTCCAAAATTGGAAGTAAGCCCAGATGAAGAGGGAAAAATGGTCTGGGCTGGCACTTTCAGGGTTGAATAAATGGGTGTGAGGCAGCTGTCTCAACTCTTCTAATTATCAAAGGCCCCTCCATGCTTGCAGTACTGTTACCTTACCAGGTATGGGGGGCATGCATTTCCTAGGGCAACATTTTGTTCTACCTTCAGATCAATTTCTGAGAACTAGGAGTTGATCAGAAAGACTGATTTATCGACCTGATTTATGAAATGTGTGCCTTTTAATTCTGAACTCACATAATGCATTGCACTGTCCAAAGCTCATATTCCATAGATTGACTGATGGTTATGTAGATATATCACATATATGGAGACAGAGTAGAATTACCAAGGTTGCAGTGTGCCTTTACATTTGATGCCTAACATCGGTGCCCAGGACACAATGGAACTATTTAAAAAATTTCAAATAAAAACAACACCCTTTATTAATATGGGAAAGTGTGGGTGAATATTCTTATGTGTTTGCGTAACCCTTTAAAAACAACCGAAGTACAAAATGTCCCTTAGTCATGAAATCTATGAGACTAGAATGTGTTTATGATGCGGTTTAGATACTGTCATTTCTCCAATGCATTGCAGTTCTTTTGGGAAAACGGAAAATAAACTCCTCTGTTGCATATTTATACATATCAAGTTACTGCTGCTGGATCAGGGCCTAGCGGCACAGTCATTGTATGGTGAAATTACTTCTATTGCTCCAGAGAAATAGTCTGTACACTGCTTGAGTGCTTTGTCCCTTCCTTGCACCAGTAAGTGACCAATGAATTCAGAGAATCCAACAGAACATTTACTTCCTAGAACTTCCCTCTAGGAAACTGGACCTAAAGAGAAGTTTTCACTTTTTTCAGCTGGAATAAAAAAGACTTAGAAGTACTTAACTCTGGTGGGATTCTGATCATGACAAAGAAATAGTGATAGCTTTGTACAGACTGCATAGGTATAACGTGGATAACTTTGATCCAGTCTTGTTACTGTGGAAAAGATCCTTGCAATCATTTAAGTGGGAAAAGAAGAGCTTTAATTCTGTAACTCATTTCTACTTTCTTTAGATATTTTGCTAGGCCTTTATTAATCCATGCCAGCAGCCAGACATCCTCTGACAGTGATAGTGAATGAGCCACTTCAAGAGAGCTCCTTTTTAAAAAAAACTCTGAATAGAACAGGAATGTCTCCAGTGTGTACAGAACAACTCGCTTTGTTTGCAGAGCCAAAGCTGTAAAATTGAAAGGGACATGAGAGCAAAAGTGGAAAACATGAAGAATAGAAGTAAGTTGAGCAGGAAAAGACAAGGGACGCAGATACCAAATAATTGTTCTTTCTCACAGGACCAGGTCTTCTCTAGCTAGAAGTTGCTACAGATTCTTCTCCATCTCTTTCCCATGTGATGTCACTTCCTCAGCATTTGTGGTCACCCTGGCTCAGGCAGACTTCTCCGTAGACTGCATGAACTACAACTCTTGCTCAGCTCGAGTGATTAAAGTGCTTTGACTAGATTTGGTTTGCATATTATGCGAATCACACAGAAGCTGCCAGGAAGCAATTCTGGTGTTGGTGGTAGCTTGTAGGGAATTAATAGATGCCTAAAATATTGTTCTCCTCAATCATGGCCTTTTTCCATGCTGGGGCTACATGTTCTACATGATGTGGAAACCTGCCAAGTGATTGAAGTGGGGCAAATGGGCAAGACCCCACTTTTAATGTGCACGCCTCCCTGTGTAGATGGATTGATGTTTCACATACTTCGATTCCAGATAACGAAAGTTTTCTAAATAAAGGACAGCATATTGAGGATAATAGGTAGATCCTTTCAGGCTTGCTGAGATTTTAGCACACACTGCAATGTGGTAGTAAGAATGTGTGCAAAAATTCAGGGGGAAAAGGGTTGTTTTACACTCTTCCTGGGATCATACTACTTTAGAATGTAGAATGTAGACTGGGTTTAAGAGCCCTCCTTCCATATTTTATGTGTGCACACAACACACACCAAAGACTCATTCCAAAAGGAGAAGGGGTGTAGCCGAAACTTCCTCTTGACATCGTAGTTTTCCTCATACATTAAAAAAATGCTAGTGAGCACTGCAACATGAAATTACACATCTGCATTCTGGAATGGCACAATCCCATGAAGATTGTACCATGGTTTGTTTGTGTGCAGGCGCATCCAGCTGTATGTAACTGCTTCACATTGACACAGGCCATTGGTCCATCTAACACAGTGCTCACTCCTGTTACGAAACAGGCAATCCTACGCATGATTAGGGAAAAGGCCTTCAGTTCCCATTATTCCCTGGCCAGCTTTGCTGACTCTCGGAAAGAGCATCATTCTAGCTGTGGTGCCCCACATTTGTTGGAATTATCTTCCGCGGAAGATCTGCCTGGTGCCTATGCGAATGTCTTTTAAGATGCGATCCTATGTGTGTTTGAAGAGAAAAAGATGGCTGGCTGGGGCATGCTGGGAGCCAAAAGCCTGTTTTCCATCTCAGTTTCCATAGGATTGTTCAATAAGAGGCTTAGTGATGTCTGATTTCAGTGGAAGGTTTCTCATGTTTGCTTGTTTTTCAGCTCTTCTCCATGAGATCCTTTAACTGGAGAATGAACTGAGAACTTCTGCATGCAAAGCATGTGCTCTGGTTTAGTGCTGAGGCATGCACTTCCACATGAGTCAAGAGGGAGAAACCTTTGGCTCTCCAGATGCTGTTGGACTCCAGTAGCCATCATCTTCAGATAGAATGGCCAATAGTCTTGGAGTCCAACAATACCTAAAAGACACAAGCTTTCTACCACACAAGCTTTCTAAGCAATCAGGATGAAGCGGATTTGTCTGTACAGTTGTTTCCTCTGTAAAGTAACCAAACTTTTCCATATATTAGAGCTAGACATGGTAATTTTCTAGACTCTTTCTGGTTAAGAAATAGTTGATTGTATTTTTAAAATCTTCCACATATCATCTCATGACCTGTATTAAAAATCATCTGTTTTAATAGATGTCCAAGCTTACATGGATGTTGTTTCACTGACATGTACAATAAGGCCATAAAATATAGGAAAAAGTTTTAAAATAAATAATCTTTCCTGAAAAAGAAAAAATAATTTCCTTCCAGAATTTCTGTTTGCCACTTCCTTCCTTAGATAGCAGTTCTACTGATATAAGTGAGTGAAGAATTCCCATCAGAGGGATTTGAATATATAGTTGCATATGCAGAACATGCCATAAGGACGAATTACATAATGTTACTGCTAATAATGAAGAAATCACAGTTGTGAAACATTTCACATACCCAGACTCAGCCATCAATTCAAAAGGAGACTGCAGCCAAGAAATGTGAAGAAAACTGAGAGTTGGAAGGGCAGCAATGAGGCAGCTAGGAAAGATAGTTGAGTATAAGGACCTTTTACTGGGGACCAAGGCCAAGATCATCCAAACTATTGTAGTCCCAATCACAATGTATGGGTGTGAAAGGTGGACAGCTGACAAGAATAGAATAGATGCACTCAAAACATTGTGCTAGAAGACAGCTTTGAAAATACCATGGGCTGGGAGAAAAAGGGAGCAAGTAGATTCTGGATCAAATCAAGCCAGAGCTTTCCCTAGAAGCAAAAATGGCAAAGCTGAGACTGCCCTACTTTGGGCACACCATGAGATGGCAAGACTCCCTGGAGAAGGCGATCCTGCTAGGGAATGTTGACAGCAGAAGACAAGAAGGAAGACCAAACAGAAGATGGATTGAATTTGTAAAAGAAGCCATGGATTTGAACTTGGGGAGCTGAATGGGGCTTGAATGAACAGGACATTTTGGAGGGTCACCATACGTCAGAGACGGTGGCACATAACACCAGTTTTATAAGCACATGATTGTACCCAAGTGTGTTCTGCACTTATCTCCAAGTCACCTTTATGTCTGAGGTGCTACTTTCTGTTCCGTTTCAACATTTTAAAATCTGTGGTCAGTCTGTTAGCAGATGCAATGCTTTGAGGCATGCGGCTTGCAAGCATTTGGCATGTTCACAACATTAATTCTTCTTCCACTTGTGCTGATATTAACCTTGGTAGCCACCAGCCTTATTTAATTGCACTTACAGATTTCTTCCTGCTCCTCCCGTGTGTGTGTGTGTGTGTGTGTGTGTGTGTGTGTGTGTGTGTGTTTGCAGGCAAAGGATAGAATTAAACTGGTTAAGGGGAATGGACATTTCATGGGCTTGGATCCGTATGAGCTACTATGTAGGCTGAGCCTGAAGGACTGTAGATCAGAGGCTGATAAGCAACTGTGTTCATTCCATGGTGAACAGGGCCTAACACCCCCAACTTAATTGAATAGAAAAATGATGGATTGTGTGATTACAATTGTTTAATGATATCATCTATGAATTAACAACCATCGATGCCACTTAACAATAGTTGCTTTTTCAAGAACAAGCAAACAGACAGGCAGACAGACAAACTGCCACGATCCTGTTAAAAGACAGAACAATAACTGCTAGCGTAGATTTATTTTAGCTGAAGTAAGATTAAGAAGACAGCTCCTTTTGTAAGAGATGTCCCCAGACTTTGCCCTGTGGATGTGCTGACTACTGCTCCCATCAGTCCAGCTAGCATGGCCCAATTCCATGCTGGCTGGGCCAGTGGGGGTTGTAGTTCAAGGCATCCAGAGGGTACAAGGTTGGAGAAGGCTGCTTTAGAGCTTTTGCTGGAATGTGGCTGCCCCATGTAAAGAAGGGAGGGAGAAGCAAAGCACATCAGGGTAGGGAGTAGTCCAGTGCGTATTGGTGCTGTTTTGCTTTTGATCCCATGTCTGGGCTTTCTGTGTCTTCTGTCCAAGTCACCCTATCGCTATGTATGCCAGGTCTTTCCTTCTGAGAAATGAAACCATGGGAATGCTGCAAAATCCTGTCCAAGCTTACATGGAATAAACTTAACTGAACAATTGCATTAGAAAGTTGTCCAGAGGAGGGCAACAAAAATACTTCAGAGTTTGGAAACACTCCCCTGTGAGGGAAGACTGAGAAAACTGGACATGTTCAGTCTTCGGAAGAGAAGACTAATGGGGACATGATAGCACTCAACAAGTTCCTGAAAGGCTGTCTCAGAGGAAGGACAAGGTTTCTTCTCAGTGATACCAGAGTGTAGGACACAGAATAATCAAGTCAGGTTGTGACAACCCAGGTTCAGGCTAGATACCAAGAAAAACGTCCTCACTGTCAGCAATACGACAGCGGAACCAGCTGCCTAGAGAGGTGGTGGGCTCTCCCACACTGGAGGCATTTGAGGTGACACTGGACAGCCATCTGAGTGGGATGGTGGAAATGTGTCTCCTGCAACAAATGAACCTGATGGCCTTCTTGGCCTCTTCCAACTCTTTTGTTCTATGATTCTATTAATATAGTGAGACTTACTTTGGAATAAACATACAAAAGTCTAGGGGTATGATCTAGTCCAGGGGTTCTCAAACTTTTTCAGCAGGGGGCCTGTTGAAAGGTGCCGGTGCTGGTCGCAGGCCAGAAAGGTGGTGCCAGTGGGGCGCCTGGGGCGGCGAGGGGGCAGGGGGGTGCATGTGGGCGTGTGCCCTGAGGCAGGGGCGGGATGTGTGGTGAGGCAAGGGGAGGAGGGGCGGTGGCGGGCACGTGCCGCGAGGCGGGTGCACAGGGCAGTGGCTTGCCCACTTGGAGATCCTTTTCTCTGAGCGAGCAAGCTGCTGCCTCCCCACACGGGGTGAGGTGTGGGGTGGTGGTGGGCGTGCGCGGGGGGTCCAAATGGGCATGGTGGGCTGGATCCAGCCCCCGGGCCGTAGTTTGAGGACCCATGATCTAGTCCCTGCACATCTTCCTCATGAAAATGATACTGTGGAATGGTGTACAAGAAATAATTCCGCAAGGATCGCCCACCTGCTTTTCATGGGTGTGGGGAAGGGTAGCTTTCCCTGAAAACTCAGCTAACTGCTACGTGGTTGATCTGACTCACTGATAAGCGGCATCCTTGGCATCATTCAGGTGTTGGAACCTGCTCTCCAGGTTTTTTTTCCATGTGCAAGGAGCTCTCCCACTGACAAACCTGTCCCATTTGTTTTTGTGCAGGGAGCTAACTGAATATGGAAGATTACTTGCCCAAGAGCATCACAAGGACTCTACGTTAGGGACACTGGGCTGGATCCAGGGTTAATTAGTTCAACTTGGTTCCCATTAACATTCCTAGGACTTCAGAAAAATAATGGCCAACTTGTCCCTCTGACTTTAGTGGAACTGAAGTTCAGCTAAGGGTGTGCTTAGACAAAGACAAGTCCTCCATTCTCCCACGCTAAGCTTGCATAGAAGCATACCCTAAACCCTGTTTTAACACAGCGTAAAATGGAGCTGGGTTATTTTTTCTTTTTAGGCACACGAATCCCTATTTTAGCTTGTAGTTCATTTACAAAAAGAAAAGAAACACTTAAGCTTTCCTACAACTTGCTTTCTAAAAATACAGCTGTGTAAAAAGAAGATTCTTGATGTGAGATAAATCAAGAAAAACCTCACAGCACTCTACCAGCATAAAATTGCAATTGCTGAAGGTAGAACTTGCCTCAGAACACTGCTCTTATGAAAGCAAAGGTTACATAGATTATTATTCTAACCCAGAAAGTCTACACCATAAAAGGATCTGACAATTTTATGGGTGTTTCCCTTTCTCCATATAAATCTTTCTCTTTTCTTGGCAGAAAAAATGAAAATGATGACTGCCAGCTGTAAAAGCGAAGTATTCCTATATATTTTCTTCTAGATTTTTCAAAGGGAAAGAAGCAAAAGCAAAAAAAAAAGGTGTTGGGGGAGGATGATTTGGTCAACATGTCCAATAGATTCCCACGTAAATTTGGCAATGGTTTTCCCACCAGGAATTCCATTCCCCACCCCACATGCTATTCTGGTGCATTTGGGGTGAAAAACAATTAATGAGATGCACAAGTGTCAAACAAAAGGAAGAAAAGGCCCACTGCTGCTGGGAACGAGCAAAGAGTGTAGTAATGTGATTATGGTAATGATCAACAAGTCATAGTCTGCTGCTTTTGTTCACTGTAATTAACTTCTTGGAAGGGCACAGTGGCTTTCTCTGTGCTCATCAGATGGCTCTGTCTTTGTGTCCCCGGTCTCTCTTTCTCCCTACAGAGACTGCATCCCTCCAATGCATCACTAAATGAATTCATGGCAGGAACAAAGATGCAGCCTTCAAATAGAGATTGATATCATTTGTTGTCAGAAATTCAATACCATATAGCAATCCAATTACTTAAGCTGTTTTTATAAGTCTTATGTCTGCTCCCGATTGAGGTATGTTCTTAAAGCTGGATAATTCTGTCTCGCAAGAATGTAGTGGAACAGATTAGGGCTCTAATGAGAAGACTTTCTGTGGATGAGGTCTTTTCTATTGTATAAGTATTGGGATCTAGGGATCAAACCCATGCAAAAACCGCGAGTCATTGTTGCAACGCTTGATCAAAGTGAGTCTTAGAAACAGGGCAGTTGCAGTATGGATTTTCTAGTGAGTGGAGAAAAATTGGCAAGCGCTGCTGTCCATTTATGGCCCGTCAGTGGAGAATCATGACCAGATTGAGAAATGGAAATTACTCCCATGTATTCTCGCTGCTGCACTGCCTGTCTCAATTGGTGTTTAAACTTTCCCTTGCTGCATTACAGGTTGAATGCTGTGCATTGCTGTAATATCTCCAGAACAATGCCCACCATAAATTTCCACAAGGCAATTCCTGTATGCTATTGCAAAGGATGAATTGGGGGCAACAGTGGTGGCTAACATCTAGAAATGAGGTGATGGGAAAACTGGGAACTACATTGCAAGAGAGGACTGCAGAAAGAAGAGAGGAGCTAATTGTCTTACTGTGCAGTATTAATGGAAGAAAGAGACAGCAAAGCAAACAGAACATGTGCCCAACACTGTAGCAAAGATCTTGCTTGCACCATGGGGCTGGGTATTTCATTTTAATATAAAAAGGTTGAAAGAAATTGAACTTACATGCATAGGATTTCTCTCTCAGTTTGTTTTGGGTGGTTCATCTGTCCAATTAGGAGGCATTCAATCTGATCGGGGGGTTGCCCTTCCCCTAAAGGAGCAGGTTAATCTTTTGGGGTGCTCTTAGAGCCAACATTGCCACTGGAGGCACTGATGGATTCAGTGGCATAGAGCACCTTTTATCAGCTTAGACCGAGAGACCAACTATGGCCTTGCCTGCATGGAGATAGACTTGCCACAGGTATTCACGCCCTGGGGACCCTCTGTTTGGATAAGTGCAGCACAGTATACATGGACCTGCCTTTGCAAATGACCGAGAAGTGAGCACCGGTGCACATTGGAGTACCAAGTGGGACTGGTCAACATGACCATCGAATGCCAGTGCTTCCCCATCTATGACGGCCTGCCAGATCGTTTCTGGGCCCAGTTCAAAGTGCTGGTTTTAAACTTTAAAACCCAAACAGGCTTGGGGTCAGGCTACCTGAAGGAACATCTCCCCCCATGTTTACTTAGCCGAACATTAAGGTCATTGTGTGGGGCGCCTCTGGGTATTTTGCTAGAGGAGGCAAGTTGGGTAACCACAAGAGAGAGAGCCTTTTCCATGGTGACACCCCTTTGTTGAATGCTCGCCCCAGAGAGGTTCACCTGGTGCCTACATTGTGACCATTCCAATGCCTCCTCTTTATTTTAAAAACAGCTTTTAGTGCAGTACTCTAGTCTACTGCAGTTTTTAATCTGGTTTTATGATGTTGTGATGGTTTGATGCTTTGCTGCCGGTTTTACTGGTGCTGTTTTAACTGTTTTATTGCAATATTTGTATGGTATGTTTTTAATATATGGTATACTACCCAGAGAACTTTGGTTCCTGGGTGGTCTAAAAGTACAGCTCAGAAAGAAATGAATGTAACGGGAAAATAATGTAGTGTGTTTCTTAGCAAACATGTGAGATTCATCATACGGTTTCTACATACTCAGAAGCAACCTAAATGACCCCGTGCCTTCTCTTTTGCTGCACCTTGACATGCCTACTTGAACAGTTGAGCCCCACCATGTCGTGTTCATGTTTTTTCCCCCTGCTATTTTAAAATATAATTCACTGTGGAGGAAATGCAGAGACAACAGTGCTGGTTCTTGAACGTCAGTTTCATATTATCAATTTAAGATTACACAAACAGTTTCCTATTACAGTTTCATGAATATCAGTTTCATATTGCAGAAAGAATGTTTAGAAAACATGCTTGTTCATGAAACGCGGATAACAATTCCAATATGAAACGAAGATTTTGTCGAGGTCGCTATAGAGTTCCATTCATCTTAAAGAGCTCAGTTGCTTATAGCTGCAAAAATTTGCACCAGCTGTCCTGAAATGCATATATTTATATTGCCAAGTGATTTAAACAATTTATTGTAAGCTCAGCAGCCAATTTATTCACAATGCTTACCATTATTCACTGGGAGTCCTAAAGCTACCAGTACCTGCTTTCTCTTCTGTTGCAACAATGCAACTTAAAAGGTAATTTGAGACATACATAAAAATAAATGTTTAACCCAGAAATATGTTTTAGTTAATCATCACTAAGAAAGGCCAGAAAGCAGTCTCTTCTCTCACACAACTGTACCTGAACTAACTATGAACTCTCAGAGAAATTCAGGGGCCCCTCAGGCCCCCACCCCACCCCACCCCACCCCTGTTTGCTCCAAACTTCAGTATAGCTCTTTAACCCTATAGCTTTAATCAGAGCAGCCTTAAACAACCCAACTCAAATACAAATGATGGGTTATCTCCAAAGTCAGTCATACTTAGAGCAGACCCATTGGGATGACTGGGGTTTACATGAAATTCATGTTGGATAGAACCTGGTACAAGTATCATGGCTGAACAGAAACGGCTTCACAAATAGAGACCCTACTTTGAACCAGCAACTGAAGCCTGCCGAAAGGCGTGCGTGTGTGTTTATCTGACCCTAAATAAACATGTTTACTCTGAAGTAAGTTCCACTGAGTTCAGTGGGATGGCCTTCCGAGTAATTATGAGTACATCCTGTCCTTTTCGGTGTTTTGGATGGTATGACTGGATTGGTAAATAAGGAGATGAAGTAGATACAATATGGTAATGAATTCCACACAGCATTTTCATTACCAGTTTGGAGAAACATATATGACAACATACTAAGACTTGGACCTCAGATCCAGACAGCACTGATGGATCAGTGTCAAGATGGAATATAGGAGTGTAGTTGTGCGCTATTGTGAATTAGTCAAAGGGTTGTCCAAGGGTCTTTCCGACAACTGGAGACATAGAATGTGCTCACTCCAGTTGAAAATGATAGAAAGCCAGTAGTAATAAGTGACAGTAATTCTATGGATTAAAATGAACTGAAATTTAAAATAACCTTGGAAACTTGCAGTGCTCTGAGTCACAAAACGGTGTGCCACATGGAACAGATGTGAAGTAATTATACTTGCAGTGGTTCCTTCCAGTTTCATAAACATAACTTTAAAAGATATAAAATGGAGGGACAGGAAGACAGCTGTGAAGAAGCACAATCTAACGTGCTTTAGGAGAGTCAGGTGATGCTGTGGGCAGCCAAATGGATGGTGGAAGGTAGGCAGGAGAAGATGTTATACATGGAAAGCTGGGCCAGAACACACAACTTGTGGTCAGTACAAGGCACTGGATGGTGAGGATCCAGAGATCATGAGGAGCTGATCATCTTGTACATGGAAGAAGGGCCTTTAAATGATTTTCACAAAACTGATTCTGGACTCTGCATATTATTTAAGCTTATTTTCTGCATGCAACTTACTATTGTCTTTCACAGACAAGGAAATGATGCCCGCTCAGTGTGTGCTACAAAAACCATCCTGTTGTGTTTGGGAGAGTGTCCTGGGGACCACAGGCAATTGCAGACTTCACCGTTGGGGGCAAGAGACGTTGCTACAGCCTTCTGAGGCGAAATGCACATGGGGTGCTTCTCCAGCCCTTGCTGCAGCCACCGCAAGCGTGATCTGTCAGCTTCCTCCTCTCGGATAACTTTCAGTAAGGATGGAAATGAGGAAGAGGAGGAGGACAAGGAGGGGAGATTCCCAGCAATTCACAGGATCCTACAACCTCCCATCTCCTGCCTCTGCCACTCCAAAAGAGATGCTCTAAGGTGTGCCCAGTAGAATGGCAGTAGAAAGCAGGACAGGAGGCAAAGTTTGCTTCTGTCCCCTCTCCACCTCTATTAGATGACGGCTGGCAGGACTCAGGATTTTCAGAGCACTCCAACAGAGGAGCACTCTGTAGAGGCCTGTAGTGTTGCTCTGCCCACGCCCAAATGTAGCCTTTTAATGCTTTTACGAGAGAGAGAGAGAGAGAGAGAGAGAGAGAGAGAGAGAGAGAGAGAGAGATGGATTGGTTTAACAGGGATCAGAAGGAACTCTGGCTAGACATAGCAGTGTCTGTAATGCAGAGGTTCAAGAACCTGCAAGTTCTTGAGGCATAGAGAAAGGCTGGCTATATTGGTTTGTCTTCAAAGTATAGTCCCGGCCTTTGTATGAAGCAATTTTCAATAAGTCTGGGATCATCTGTAAACCACCCAGAGAACTTTGGCTGTGGAGTTTTATAGAAATGAAATAAAGACTCATCATCATCATCTGCATCTGCTACTGCCTCCTCTGCCATGACAACAAGGATAATCTCTGTCGAAACAGGAGGAATTTCCAGGAACAGCATGGCCTTACTTATGACTTAAAATACATTCTCTGCTCAGGGGACAATGGAACGGAAAGTTAGCTAATAAGGGCTTCAGCATAGCTGACCTTCACTGAATCCCATGCTCACCCTTGATGGGGTTGTTGGTGTAGAAAGGCAGCCCTTGTTCCATGAATTAAATTAACTCCAAGGTGGTTCTCATTATTTTTAATTGGCAGAAAGGTGTGAAAATGACCCGATTCCTCTCAACTTCATATCAGGCTAGCATGGCTTCTGCTCCCTGACCTTTTTTGTTGAGGGGCCAGCCTCATCTCAGTCATTCAAATTAAATCCGAATTATCCTCACTAATTATGTTGTTTATATTTGTCATAATGTATACAAAGCCTAACAATCTTGCCTCATTCGTCTCATTGATCATTATAACTACCCAGATGATCTTAGATCTAGGTTTTTGGCAAGGCAGGGAGAGGGGTTTGGGAATGAAAGGCTGAGCTGCCCAAAGATATCCAGTGAGAAAGGCTGTGAATAGTATGGAATATACTTATGTAAATAATTTGGCTTTAAATGTTATTTGCATAATACTCTGAATTTTAGCATCATGCATTCTTTCCCATGATACAATTGAACAAGAACAGCAATCAATTAAGCAAAGACATACCTTCCACTGTGATTTCTTTTATGAGTTAAAGAACAATGGCCAGACCATAATTAATAAGTGCATGTTGATATTAAATTCCCCCAAATGCATCAATGATCAACTTCGGTTTGCATTCATAATATGAGTTTTCCCAGGCTCCTTTCAGGGGCACGGGGAGAAAAAGGCCAACCTTGACACTGCAATAACCCAAGGCAAGATTGTTGCTTAAACCAAGTCTATTTTGTTAGAATAAAATCAGTGCAGTTCCTGCTTGCTGGAAATGTTGCTAAAGAAAATGAGTAAAAGCTGCAACGGGAAAGCTAACCACTGAAGCAATGTGTTCTGTTTTGTTTTAGATTCCTAAAAGCAAATCTGTAGCAGACACTAAACCCCACAGACGAATAAGCAAAGAACCCCCAAAAACTCTTATTAGAAACAAAGCTCACACAAGTGACTGATGCGAGAAAACATCTAGGAGTCGCTTTCCCTCCCACTGCTCCCTCCAGTGTGTTTGTATTCTTTGTGTGTGTGGCAGATGTTGCTGAAGTGAAGAAGTGCTCCGGCTCCAGCAGAATGTTAACCCCAAGGACTTGGAAAAGTTTATAGCAGCCCTCATCTCTCCAGCCTTTCATGGAAGTTTTGTTCAACAAACACCCGGTGGGGTGGAGGCTTCCTGCCTCTGGATAGGGGGCAGACACTGACTGGGTTCCCCTAGTATGGGTTGACCGTGGCTTGGTGAACTGTGTTGTGCTGTGTGAACCCAGCCATTAGCTCTCCAGGCACATGGTGCCGCTTTGCCATGAGAAGGCTCTCGCTGGATGTCTTAGAAGACCCGCCCCGGCCATTTGCATCACAGAACGAGCTCACCTAATGGGAACCAGATGCCCCACATTTCAATATCTTGTGCTTATTGCCAGAAGCCAGAGCAGTCGCTGAGACATTTGGCTGTGTGGATTTTGTTTGTGAGGACTAATGCAATGATAGACCCCTTCCTTCAGTCCTGTGAGATGATTTGCTTTGTGTATTTGTTTTTGCAGTTAACTCATAAACTAAAAATGTTTTAGCAAGTTTTTGCTAATTAATGCCCCCTCAGTAGAGACAAGAGATCTTCTGCAAGTAAGCTGTGACAATAGGATTTTTATGGCTAGTGGCAAAATCTAGAAAATAATTACCTGGGCCCACTGAAAGATCTTGATTGCAGGCATATGTAATGGATGGGCTCAGAGATCCCAAAGGGAAATGGATTGGGATTTGCACCTTAGGACACATTTATGTTGTCAGCTCCACCCTTTAAACTGCAGTCCGACAAATGTGGGAAAATATTTTGTGAAATGTTAGACACATGAGCCCCACGGTTGACTAATCCAGGGTTAGGAAAATTGGCCCGGCTTTGCTAAATACTGTCCAGACGCCAAGACCTGCAAGCGAAATATTTTGATATCATGTTGAGACTTGATTTTACAGAGATGCCTGTCTTATGCACATCTTCTAACTGTACACCGATTGCTATGGTTTTTGCAGCAAAATCAAGGGAAACATAAAACAGTTCATTCCAGCGAGGGGAAGTACAAATCTTGTTAGACTCCTCCAAAACGATTTTCTGAAAATTGCTTCTGTCTTTGCACAGGTAGCCACTCTCTTACTCGTTATGTTGAACACTGCCTTAGCTTCCAGTTTTTTAATGATCCCAAATCTTAAAACTCATCACTAGACCTTTGCCAGTGTCTCCTTTCCAAAAGTTAGTTGTGTGTTTCAGCTCCATGTGACTAAATAGAATAATGTGAAACCTTTCTGGAAATGTGCACGCAAAAGGGTCAGTATAACCGTTTCATCAGTAGCAGTACATGTGGATGTAAGAGCCATGGAGGGTCAGACTAAAAGTCTACCCAGTCCAGCATTCTGTTCACCCAGTGGCCAAACAGCTGTCTTTGCAAAGCCCACAAGGAGGGCATGAATGGAAAAGCACCCTCCTGCCCATGTTCCCCAGCAACACGGACTCAGAGGCATAATGCCTCTGATACTGATCTCCATGACTAGCAGCTCTTCTCTAACAGCCTTCTCCTCCATGAGCATGTCTAATCCCCATCGAACATTGTCCAAATGGGTGACCATCACTACAACTTGCAGTAGCAATTTCCACAGTCTAACTCTGTGTTAGGTGAAGAAGTACTTCCATTTGCTTATATTTAATATATGTATTTTATTTATAGCTCCAGATTTGCCTTTAGGAATCCGAAACAAAACAGAACACATTGCTTCAGTGGTTAGCTTTCCCGTTGCAGCTTCCTTTCAAAGGAAGGCAACTTACAAATTTAACTCAAGGCAATTTGCAAATTTTTCTCCTCCTCTCAATCTTATCCTTTTGGAAGTTAAAATAATATATACTGAATTACCATTATCTACTTTTATTGACACTTAGAGAAAATTCTAAAATGTTAATGTGACCAGAATTTTCATTGCAGAAGCCATACTGATTCTTCTTCAGTAGACTTGTCCCTCTGTATGCTTGATAATGTTATTGCTGCTATCATTTTCCACAAATTCATTCAGAGCAGATGCTAAGAGCATAATTCTATGTAAGTTCAGACAGAAAAAATCCCCCCTAAACTTTCAGCAAGCCCTGTCTGGCACATTATGGAAGTTTTAAGACTTATTTTCAATTTAAACAGCCATAGGATCATACCCTAAGTCAATCAACCTCTAATTTTCTGGGTAGCCCTTCAAAAATCAGTGTTATTTTTGTTATGCTGCAATTGTCTGAGCTGCCAGTAGTACATCCCAGAAGGTCTTATCACGGCCCTTTCTCTCTCTCTCTGAGCTTCTCCGGGACCACAAGCTTGGCTTCAAGGAAACAGACGTGTTCCCTGAAGGTCAGGAGCTCGTTACACAGTCGTGACTTCTGAGGTGTGTTCCTCTGAATCAACACGTTATTGGAAATAGAAGGCCTGGCATGAGTGATGGATTGGGCACATTTTTCTTTTATCAGCTGTTTTGATAGACCACGTAAACGCAGGGCGGGGTGGTGGCAGCAAACCAGCCCTGCATAAAGGCGTATTATCTGAATTTATCTAGAAAAGTAACAGAACAATTACTTCTGACGAAAATTGCTCTCCTGGTAATCTGCCTCTTCAGGAAGCCTGTTTACCATGGGGATCCCCCGAGATGTGCTTGTTTCAGGCAGGTGTCTTTTCAGAGGCATTCAGGGTACATACAGACACACATAATTAGAGAGTGATGAAGCCACCAGAGCTCCACCTGTTTTTGTCAGATGCACCATCTTCCCTGCAGGTTCATGCTAAAGAGAGACCAGTTCTTCTAGCTTCCATCAGAAACTTTAAAAAGTGCACCTCCAAAAATGCATTGAATACCTTCCAAGGTACTTGAAAACTTTAAAGACAGCCTGTCTGAAGGGTGGAGTGAGAGAGGAAATTACTGTTGGATCCAACAGAAAGTGCTGTTTTGTTTTGTTTTGTTTTGTTTTGTTTTGTTTTGTTTAAGCAGCAAGAGCAGGGAAAGCTGAACTCGGCCTCCAGCAAAGAAAAACCACACAATTTGTGTATGTCTGTACGCACCCTTTAATAAGCAGATCCATCATGTAGGAAATTCATGGGAGATTCCTAAGCAAGTTTGCTTGGAAGCATGCCTTTCGCTGTCCAATGGAGCTTACCCATGCCCTATATTACCCGATAGCTTCTGAACTTGGAGGATTGCAAGCACCCAGCACAGGGTGGGAGGGCTGCAGAAGAGGACTTCCCCTTGCTGCTCCTTCCCACCCCCCACAGATCAACTAGACAGCCACTCCCAGCTGTCTGATGGCAGCACTTTGGACAGGGAGGGCAGGAAGCTGGAACACCTCCAGGATAAGTTGCATCTTGGCAGATTCATTCTCCTCCGCTCCTTGCCCTCCTGGAACACCTTCTTTACCCGTTCTCCATGATTACTCTTACTGTGGGGAAGCAGCTGGCGAGGTCTTTTATGTGCCAGCTGAGAGGCAGTGGGGAGGGAGATCTGAGCACACAGTCCCAGGTCCGAAACTGTCCTCAGAGCTGGGACACCAAAGCATCTTATGGTGCTTTGGATGCTGCCTAGAGGGCCTTATTCCCAAGAAGCCAGAAATTAAAGGCTCTCTCCTGCTGATATGCTCGACACTTCCCCCACCCCTTACTATTAAAATGTGTCTTCTTTCAGCTTGGAATTCCCTCTGCATAGTTTTGCCTGCGGTCTATAGGAAGGGAGACATTCTATAGATTGACATATAACATGTAGCATTTCTCTGGAGCTCTCAGGTGTTCGGAGCACATCCTGGACAGTACCTTTCTTTAGCACGAGCCTGTAAAGCAGCGGTCTACAACCTGGTGCCCTTCAGATATTTTGGACCACAGAGCCCGAGCATTGGCTCTGCTCACTGGGGTGCGGGCCAACACATCTGGAGGACCCCCAATTGCTGAAGGCTGCAGTATGATGGCGCACAGAATGGTGGTGGGTGAGCATTATGGCACTCCTGCCCATGTTGAGGATGGGAAGAGTCAAGGCAAAAATCCTGCTGCAGCTTTGCTGAGATCACTTAGTGAGCTTTTGGCAGGGGTGAGATCTGGTGCAGAGCTCTCAGGAATCATAGTTTAGACTTTTAGGCTGCAAACTGCCTCTAAATAACGAGAGAAGCCGATGGTTCCTTCATCCGCAAGAAAGAAGAATTCTTTGATGCAATAATGTTGTCGGGAAAAGAGCTTTTCCTACATGTTAACAGGAGAACCAAATGTCTGACCAGAAGCCTGTTTTCAAGCAACATAAGAGATGGGGAAAGGTCATAACAGGTAAAATGGGATCTGACGCAAGAAAAGTGGAGCAGAGCGATCCAGCTCTGTCCTGTTTGCAAGAAGGGCTCATTGGTGCTGCCGCTGGTGAATGTTCTCCTAGAGTGCTTGGCATGAGGTGCAAGAAGCCACTCACAGCCTGTCTTTCCCTTCACCCAGGCGCCACAAGATCCTAAGGACAGGGCCCCTGCTCAGGGCTTCCTCAAACAGAAGATGTACATGGGGATAAATCAAACCTGGCTTGCTTTCTGTCTTGCCCAGCGCTGAGACACCCAGTTGTATTCCCCCAAACCTGCTGCCTCCAGCCCTCAAAGGCTGGCAGGAGCACCCAGTCTGTGGAAGAGAAGACAACAGTGGCCAATAGGAGCTTGCCTCTGAATGCAGTTGTTTAGGGACAGCAGGAGATGGCTGCACTCATGGCCTGCCTGTGAGCTTCCCGGAGCCATTAGTTGGTCACTGCAGAAAATGGGATGTTGGCTTGATCTTTGGCGGGTCTCCTCTACCCACCTTCCTGATATCCATGCCCTGTTGTCATTTCCCCACTGCTTTCTAATGTCTGCCATTTCACAGGAGACCGTGGAATGTGTGCCCATTACCTGGCAGCTGAGTCCCCAGTCTTCCTGCCTTTGCTCTTCCCCACTGCACCTGTGAACTCATAGCACATTCTGCCTTGGAGGAGGACAAGTTGTGCTGGAGGAATGGATCACAGCAGCTGCTGGGGCTGGAAGCCTAATGGCAGAGATGCTTCTCTTCCGCTCGCTTCATCACATCCATATTGTGAATGTGTGCAAACACCCCGTTCTTTTTCAGGTATGGTCAGTATCAGGAACAGCACCTTGGTTTGACTGCACCTGAGTCAGTCAGTGCTTAAATTAGTGAGGTCATGAGGGTAGCCCCCTACTTTTTGGGACAGACCTCAGAAGTCTTGCTTTTTAAAAGACAATGGAAGACATGACTGGCTAGAAGAGGGGGGACTAAGCAGTGGAGGGAGCTTGTGCATGCCTTCCCATAAATCAAGCCCAGATTTGAAGGTAAATAACATTTTATCCCAGTTTGTTTTAGTATACCACTTTTTTAGGCCTGCTCAGAAGTCAACAGAAATATTAGGAACTCTTCATCAGGTAAGGTATTACAGTAATACGGATTTTAGACATCAATTGTCTCTCTCTTTGTTTGTCTTCTATTATCTGACCCCCCTCACACTTGCTTTTGTAAGCCTGATGAAGAGATCCAGAGATCTTGAAAGCTTTGGGGTGATCTTTTGGTTGGCCCAGTAAAAATATTACTAATACGGATTTTTTCTTCTGTCAGTATGCATTCTTTGCTTTTCTATTTCCTGTCCCTCAGCCAAAGAAGCAACACAGGAAATCTCTCCATCCCCAATGCAATTCAATAGACTGCAAACGGTAAAACTCCAGAATTTCACATTTATAGCCATGTTCTTCACTGGTGAAAGAATGAATGGGGAGTTATGCATCTCGTCTTAAGAAATATGACCTAAATTTCAAGTAAATAAGGTACTTAAATATAAAGGTGTTTGACTGTTTCCTTAATGAGCCTTGTTCACAGTCCCTTCAGGATTAATTGGCTACAAAGATCTTATCTTTGTTGAATTACATTTACAGACAGAGGGAGAGAGAAAGCTGGGGAAGAATTTGAACCTGGTTAGAAAAAGTCAGCAATCAAAGCCGAAACCTGAATACTGAACTAGCTTGTGTCGCACTGGCTCACTGTATGCCTTCAAGCAACAGGGAAGTTAAACTCCTTCGACTGCAGAGCCATAAAAAATTAAATAAATAAAAGCACGCATTTACATGTGGTCACATGCAAGTTCTGAGATGTAGAACAGGCCATGATGGGAATACTTACAGTAAGTGCCCAGGCACAAGCCGAATTAATGACACAGCAGGTCCAGTCGAAACACAAGAAAAACATGTCAAACGTCATCTATTATTATTGGTTGCTACGGTCCCTCACCCCAGCATGCAAAGACAGCTGGCCATTAAGTCTCTCCCCCATTTTGACCAGATCTTTTAATTGCCTCTTGTTCCGCAGCCACGTGCACCCTGAAGTGGAACGTAGTTTCATGAGAGCTTTTCAGCTCTTCGTGGCTTGTTTAGACATTTGTGTCTACCCTACTAAAACAAACAGATTAAGCTGCAGAGGGACCATTCAGAGCTGGGGGATCTTTCTCCATGAGCAAAAGTTCAAGCGACGTGCGTGATGCTTGAGCGGTGGCCGAGCGCCACAACTTGTGCGCCATGAATATTCATCCCAGCGTCTTGGGTGCCATTCACTGTGCTTCAGTGGCATGCAGGCGCCCCAGGCTTCATTCCTCCCCACACACGCCTGACGCCTTCAGACAGTGCTTGGCTTCCGTGGCTTGCCTGTCATTGCTGGTGGAAATCTGCTCTCCCAGGGGAAGGAGATGGTGTACTCCAGGTGCAATCCTATGCATGTTTAGACGGAAGAGGGGCTCTTTAGAGATGAGCTTGCATGGGATGGCTGGATTTCCTGCATTCTTTTTTCCATGGAACACTTCTGCAAGCTGGAACCCACTGGAATACCATTGGGTATTCCAGCTCAGTTTTCAAAAGGGAGTGCCACCGGGCTGAGGACAGCAGCTAGCTGAAGCGGTGGACATGCCTCTTTTCTTCTTAAGAAATCCCCAGTCACCTCATGTTCATTTTATTTATTTATTTGTTATTTTTATATCCCACCTTTTCTCCTTCAGAGAAACTCAAGGCAGCTTACATAATTCTCCTCTTCCTCTGAGGCTTATCCTCACAACAACCCTGTGAGGTAGGATGGGCTGAGAGTCTGTGACTGGCTCAAAGTCACCCAGGGAGCTCCATGGCTTAGTAGGTACTAAAACCCAGAGCTCCTAGATTCCCAGTCCCACACCACTATTTCCTGATAAGCCTACCCCCCCTCCGACAAAGTATTTTGATTCCATCCACTCCCCAGAAAGTCGCTGATATCTCCCTCCCACCTGTGAGGGATGGAAAGGTCCACAATGGGAGGGGGGAGGTTTATCTCCCATTTCATTTTATCGTATATTTTGAGCATCACAATTAGCCCTGAGTGTTCTTATCATGGTGGTCACTTTTGCTGAGTCCCCTTGTTTACCAGTGAGTTTGGGGCGGTGAAGAGGCAAGAACAGAGCAATAATGGAGGAAACAATGGAACAGGCCCAAATGAACACTGGCTTGTCCTCCCGATTTCTTTGCCTGCACAAAAGGCGGAGAATTGAAAGAGGCTGTTTGTGCATAGCTCTCATTTGGGGTAGTTAAAGATCAGTTTCTCCTAAGGCCTGGTAAAATGGGCACAGGCTCTGCAGATCATTGCAATGATTTTGTGAATAAAGTTGCTTGCATCTTTTCTAATGTAGAACACAATCCTATCCATGTTCCCAGGTATGCTGGGAGTTATAGGACTTTCTTCTCTCTAATCAGGTATAGGATTGTGCCTTAGATAGCATGATGATAGCAGATCCCAGAGCAGTAACTTTAGTAGCTACTGGTCCCATTAGAACAGATACTTTAACATCGGTACAATTTGAGAACATGGGCAAGTTCCTAGAAAGTATAAGCCTTTCTTCTCTGAACCTTCCATTGCTGGCTGATTCAGACAGCTAAAGGAGGCTTGGCCGAGAGGTAAAGAGAGTGGGAAATGCTTCCTTAGAGGAAGGTTTCATTCCATCCAGGCTTAAAATGGTTGTTGAGCAAACTTTCTTAAAATCTCCAATTAAATCTCCAATTTTTTGGATCCCACCACGCTGGATACTTTTGTACCAGCTTCTAATCTCCCATATTTGGGTAAGGTGCTCAAACATGTATGGGCCCTTCAGTTTCTGAGCTTTGAAGACAGAATAAGTTATGTAGACCCATTTCATCCTGGCTTCAGGCCTGTTTTTGGTACTGGACAATGTTGGTTGCTTTTGTAGATGAACTATAGGTAAAGGTTTCCCCATGACATTAAAGTCCAGTCATGTCTGACTTGGGGGTGGCACACATCTCCGTTTCAGAGCTGAGGGAGCCAGCATTTGTCCACAGACAGTCTCCGTAGTCATGTGGCTGGCATGGCTAAACACTGAAGTGCAAGGAACCCTGTTACCTTCCCACTGAAGTGGTACCTTTTCATCTACTTGCACTGGCATGCTTTCGAACTGCAAGGTTGGCAGGAGCTGGGAGGAAGCACGGGAGCTCACCCCGTCTGCGGATTCGAACTGTCAACCTTTCGATCAACCAGCCCAGCGGCTCAGCAGTTTAAACCACTGCGCCACCTGCATCCCTTAGATGAACTATAACCAGAGCTTAATAATGGGAGCACATCCATGTTGGGTCTGCTGATCCTCTCAGTGGCATTAGATACCATAGATTATGAGTATTCCGAATAACCACATTTAGGAGGAACAAGCTCAATATAACATTCTTAGCCACCTTAGGTGCTGAATGCAAAAAGAGGGTAGAAATGCAATAAATAAATATTTGGGTGGAGAGTAGAAGCAGGCACAACCCCCCCACTGCCTCTCTTCCACATGTTCCTTCCACTGGTCTAGATTCATCAATGGCAGAGAGCGGCATGTGCTTCTTCCAGTTCAGGGTGGAACACTACACATTTCCTCACTTGATATTAAAGTAGTATTTGAGTAGAAGCTCAAGAAATTGAAACATTCCTCTTGATTTAAAGTCCAGCTGGAGAATAAAAATAGAACAACAAAAATAAGAAGTATTTTTATCTTATTACATTGAGAATATTCCAGTCTTTGAAGAATTCTTTTGGCTTTGCATAGCCAGTGGGAGAGTTGGCATTCACACGGGAACCCTGCATAGTTGTCCAGTGGTCAGTTCCCAGATAGCTGTATATATTTAAAACACGCTCCATATTCTACTGACATCATACTAAGGAAATGGTTTAGCGCAGCCTTTCCCAAGCTGATGCCCCCCAGATACCTTGGGCTTCAGCTCCTGTCAATCCCAGCCAGTCACTGTCTCCCTTTTGATAAACACACGCAAAGGAATTTTGCTGCCTAATGCAAGGAACAAGATGGCAGCCCTGCTCACTCCATGCCAACTGGAGTGGCAATTCAAACTTTCCCCAGTGCTGGCTATGGGTCTCTGCTTCACCTGATGGTGGCTGGCTAGGGGGCTAGACCAGGAGGCAAACAGCTCTTTCCTCACCAACTTGCCGCCCGTGTCACCAGCCGCTCCTTCAAGTGATTGCTCCACTCTGCCAAATGGTAGGGCTGGCCTGGTAAGATGGGATGTGTGGCAGGGCACTGTTACACGGACGGGAAACGGAATGTTATTAACAGCGATATTTGAATGCTATTTCTTTCAAAGGCAAAGAACCATTTTAGAGGCAGCTTTTAAAATTGAGTAGAATTTCAAAACAGCCTTGCCACAAGACAAGGTGTGCTGCTATTCAAGACGCACAAGCCCTCGTGGGTGTGTTGAAATCCTTGCACAGAACTTTGGATCTCAGCCGGGCGAGCAATCATTTTATCAAAGAACGAGGGCAGCCAAACCCTACGGACACTTTTCTTCTTCCTTGTACATTCTCTGTCAAACTGCCCAGTCAGAAAATAATCCGATGAGTACAGGCTTGCGTTACGGGCTCCTTTCCTGGATTTTCAACTTAAAAAAACACCACCCAGTAATTGAGAATTAGGATGATCTACAGCATGCATCGTGCATGTGTGAGGAGTGGGGGAAGGAGCGGGATAAGAACAGAGGAATCCTGTTTGTAGGAGGGAGAGAGAGGAGATGCAGGAGAGAACTATATTTCTCCTAGGCATCAATTCCTTTAAGAACATTCAGGCCATATTCCTTCCAGTTGCTCACCTGCTCTTGTTCTCCAGTGTTCTGTCCCATGGCCATAAAGGACTCGCATGCGTGACAAACCCTTGCATGCTTAGCACATCCGAGGTATCCCTGGCCATGACTTATGCTGACTGGGGCTTCTGAGGGTTGCAGTCCAATCCAAGACATGCAATCCAATACATCTGAGGAGCACAGGTTGCTTAACCAGGTCTTGAATCACATACCTCTGCTGTTAAAGGAAAGGTTGGGATGTACCACTTCAGACTGCAGGAGGGGCCTTGTGTGATTTAACACTCTTCCGCACTCACCCTACCCCAAATAAATTTACACATGGAAAACTAAGGAGGAGACGTTTCCTTGGGTTGTCTTCATTCTGATGTGCATGTGCAGGACTTAAAAAAGTATGGGGGAGAGTTCAGTCATGTCAACCTGCACCTGCCATCTGAAGTGGTACACCCCAGATGCTCACCTCCATGAGAAGTTGGCCTTGGGCTACGATCCCAGATCTCAGTTGTTATCCTCTGGTTTGCATTATAAAGATTCTCTAGTGAACTTGGTATCCAAAACAGAATTTATTCAATGGGGGAATGGTTAGTTTCTTCTGAGATATAAGCAAATATTCTGCCAGATTTTTTTTACAATCTGAGCAGAGTCAGATTGCCAAATGACCATAGAAGGGCATTTGTACAAGCACTGAATAAATTTGTCTAGAGCTGAGATAAACCCATTGGCCCCAGTCAGCCATGGCCACGAATGCATAGCTACAAAATCAAAATGGACCTACCAGTCTCTCACCAAAAAGGAGGGCAACAGATGATACCAGTTTGCATAGAATGTGCATATGCTAGTATATATTATAGATACAAGTTCAGAAATAAGTCTACCCTATATATGAGTACATAGGACGATGCCTGAAACTGGAAACAGTGAGACAAAAATTGGGGAGCCATCTTATACACCAGGCAAAACATTTTCATCATACAGTAGGACCCCTGTACCTGCGAGGGATAAGTTCAGAGCCCCCCAGTAGATGCCTGAACCTGCAGGACCCCTGTGAAAGAGGGAAAACCTCAAGGGTTCCCAGCAGTGCCGTGCTCTTTCTCTAGGCACTAGACAGCCTTATGTGTTTCATCTCTCAATGGATGTGAAGATTCTGGAGACATACATTTACATGCCAGCGTATAAGAAGACCCTTGAAACTGGAAATAAGAAAGCCAGATTTGGGGATTGTCTCATACACCTCACATATGTCAAACACCAGAAAACAGCCCAAAATGTCGACTCCATCTTATACACAAGTAGCCTTATCCACTGGTATGTATGATAACTGAAACTGAAAGACAACAGGTATCACCCCAGTGTGGAAGGCCATGGCCATGACCATGCGTCTTGCTCACTCTGCTGTCCAGGTGCTCTTGGTGGGCATCCTTAAGGCCCAGCTCTTCCTTCTGAAGGTTCATCAGTTTTGAACATGGTTTGGACACACCTGCAAAAAGTGGAGATCTGAATAAGAACAGAGGGCCGTTTTCTGTAAAAGAGGACCGTGGCTGACCGTGGCTGACACTCTTTCTTGTTGCTCCTCTCCATTCAGATACTAGTCCTCATGTGACCTCCATTCCAGACTCAGATATTGCCTGCAAGGGCTCTCTAGCTGCTTTTCCACTTTGCAAACTCCTAGGCCTACTTTTGAAGGCACAATCTCCTCAAACTGCCTGAGGGTGTGGCCTCCTGCTGTAGGCATAAAGGTGAACTAGGTGGAAAGGCAGAACTTTCTACACAAGGGCTGGCCTACAGGCTGAGAGTTTCCATACACCCCAGCTGCCTTTTTGCTATATTTCATGAGATCATTTGCAGTGTGGGGCAGCCACCTGAGCACCAACATAACCTGGAAGATGGAGATGGGGAATTTTCTGGCCCTGACCTGAAAACATGGAAGCATGGATCACTCTGGCAGGGTAATTTGGATTGCCTGGGCATCTAAACTTCTGTTTAGTGGTTCAAATGCTGACAGGACTGGGATGTATAAATAACTGGGGTGGGGATAGAAGGAATGAACTTTCACCAAGGGGAGTTTGGAAAGGGAGTTAAACAGGAACCTAATGGATAATTAGATCAGATCTTTATTTTTTAAAGAGAAGTTCTAAGAAGACCTTCCACATCAGAAGTATATTTGTTGTTTAATAGAATTATTCTTGTAATAACCTCCTCCTGATGTGTTTACTCTTGCAGAATTATGTAGATTGTGACATCAGTATCTGAAACCATCGCCTTTTCCCCCTTTGGAGGCATGCATACCTTGAAATTGACCTTTTATGTTATGGTGTGAATGGTTACAATGTGTTGGTGGTATTACTGTTCTTGGTGGGGTTTAGTTCAAGATCCTACACAATAGCCAGGGATGCGGCAGTAGTCAATGGAGGACCCTGCTTGTATTAGGGCATGCCTCATTGGACTCAGGTGGGTTATTTCTGAGTGAAACTGCATGGGATCTTGTAATGGCTTCAGCTCAGCCTCAAGGCCCTGCATCTCTGTGGCTTCCTGACCTCTACAACAATCCGCTTCCACAGAGCGTGATCTATTCTCAGTGTCAACGGAAGAGGAGGCTGCTGGTGCCTTGCTGGGTCTCTCTGTTAATAACTAATCAAACGTGAGCTCTGTACTCCTGCCAGCACCCTTGGCTGGTGGACTGTGAGCTACATCTTGGGTGCTTTCATCTGAAAACATTTCAAAGAATGCTGCCGACTGGTCCCAGCACTCTTAATTTGGTCTGCTTTTTAATCCATTAATCTATGGGATGCAGCAAGTTGCCAAGAAGTGAACAATTCTTTGGAATCAGACCTCTGTCTTTCTCTCCACTTTGTGTTGGCAACTAATATTGAACTATTTGGGAGATTATCCAACGTACACTGCCCTTCTTAGGGCTGACTGATCTCTGGAATCACCAAACATATTTGCTACTGACTTCTTTAGAGGCCTACAATAGCCTGCAAAAATGTGCCCTCTGTATTTTGTCAGCTGTGTTATTCCGTCACTGCCGGAGTCTTGTCTCATAATTCACAAAACTGATAAATAAATTCCACCCTGGAGTCCATGATAATGTAGCATTTGGCACCATCACCTTTAGACACTCTCATCACCTCTGAAAATATTTTCCAGCCTTTTTAGTTTAGCCTTCCTTTTTTGGGTATCATATCAACATCCCCTTCCTCAGCCTTTTATTACACTAATTCAAACATCACTTGGGAGGTTAACGTGTTTGAACTCCTGGACCAAGGCTTTTAACTTCTATCCTGTGGTCAATCAGAGGCAAACTCTATCTATAAACAGTGTCAGATAGTGTCTCACACATTGCACTTAAGAAACTTAACTCCCGGTGCTTCCTTGACCTTGTTGGCCTTCTAGATTGGAGCAGCTTAAGTGACACAGAACAGGGTACCTGCAAAGGAATAAAGAGCTTGGTCATGCAAGGCGGAGATCTCCCAACCAAGCGCAGGAGAAGAGAAATGGCAGCAGGCACATGGACTGTCTTCCACGGTTTGCGTGGATCAATAGCCTTATGATGAGTTTAGCAGGTTTTGAAACAAAACCCTGAAGTGGAGGTGGTTCTCCCCAGTCTCAGGTTGCTCGACTTATATCAGGAGTGCAGAGATACTTTTGGTGGTGGCAGAGCCCCCAGCCCTCTGTTGACTGGGGGGCATCAGGTGGGCAAGGGCAGGCTCCTGATGGCATTTGCTCCTTGCTTCAAGGGGCCATGGACCAGTTTTCCCGCTTTGTGAAGCCTTGTGTGCAGCAAGGCTGAGCCCTCAGAGCTTCCCTGATGGTGAGCAATGGAGACTCTCTTGGCCGCACCCCATCTTTGCACACCCTACCACCTTCCTGCAATGCAGGGGGAAGGCAGGGCATATGAAGAGAAGCTGCTGAGGCCCCATTGCCTCTCTGATAAAAGAGAGAAGGAATTGGCATAGGCCAAGCCAAAGGTAACTTGAAACGTGGACATAGCAGCAAGTGGAGGTGGGAGCTGAAGTCCCATCCCCTGCAGGATCCCAAGAGGTTCCATGGGCTGAATAAACCAGTAAACCAGATTGGGCCTGTGTCCTGGAGGTTCTGCAGCTCTGGCTTACATGGTGTAGTATCCTGCAGCTATCTGCTGAGAGGTTTCCTAGATATAGTGTGTGTTGTTCACTCCTTTGTGTATGATCAGGGCTTTCTGATTTATTTGGGTTAACCTGCCTTGGGGAAGGATAGGGAATGGTGTGGGAGAGGCCTTATCTTTAGGAAGGGGGTAAGAGACCGTCAGGTCTTTCAAGGCCTTTGATCCCTTCTTCCATATCATTCTTTGGGAAACAAGTCACTGGTACCATCTTGAGCTGAATTTCCTGGGACACGCTGAAATATCTGCTGGTGGCCTTCATGGGTGAAATGGGCCTCTCCAATCATCAAACACCGTGCACAGATGTTCCCTGTCATTCAAGAGCACCTGAGACTCACTACTTGCCAACACAGGCAGTTTACATACATGACCAGCTGTAAGTCCACCCACTGATAAGCATTTATTTGTTTGTTTGTTTTAATTTATGTCCTTCCCCCCCCCCCCTCAAGAATTTCAAAGTGGCTACCATTCTTCTCTTCCTCCTGCTCTCAGTCTTATCCACACAACAACAACCCTGTGAGGTAAGTTGGGTTTGAGCCTGCGACTGGCCCAAAGTCACCCCGCTGGCTCCACAACCGAATGAGAGCAAGAACCCAAATCTCCTGAGTCCCAGCCCCACGCTCTTAACCACTACCCCATACTGGCTCTCACACTTAACAAAGATGCTCCTACAAATTGAATTCCATAAGAAGTATCTGTTTTAAGCTGCTTGTTAAGGAATGATTAGTTAATAGCTATTTCTTTTTATGCTGTAGTTTATCTGTGGTACCAGCTCCAGGTTTCGGGAGGGCCTCAATGGGCCCAAGACCTCATTCTGTCCTCCTCCTCACCACCATTCTCCACAGCTGCTCTTGCTCTGCATCTACATTCTCCGGCCTGCTACCACTTGCTTGCTTGGCAAGTACTAAGCAGGTAGCCAGGGGTACCTGCTGCTGCCCTTCTCACCAGCACCGTTGTCTGAACCCAGGTGAGAGCAGGGTGTGTGAAGGGCGCTGCGTGATGAAGAAGAGCAAGGGCACAGGGTCTCTGCAGTGGGCCCTCCATAAGCACCCAACCATTCTTACCTGGATGCTTGTCCTGTTCTTCTGAACAAGGCAGCCACTTACCTGTCACTCAATCACAGCGGAAGGGGAGCTGCTTGCCCATTTTCAAAAGATGGGAAAAGAGAACTCGGACAGAAGCCCAGTGGTGGTGCTGGCTTGGGATGCTGGAAAGGGTAATGGGATGCATCTGGAGGGCATCAGGTTGTGAAAGGCTTTTTTGTACCTCTGTCTTTATCTGAAGGCAGTTGTACCTGTCTGACAGACTTCTCTCCTGCTCCCAAAGAGGCAGAAGGATGGAGTGTCATTTCTTAAACATACAACGCCTTCTGTCAAAATCATGCAATGAGCATTAATGCATATTTGTTATGGCAACTGTGCATTTCCACCCACGCTGCAAAATTTGGCAAACCATTTCTTAGGGTGATAGACCTGGAGAGGTCACCAGTTGGCATCACCAGCACAGATCTTGGGGCACATTTGATCAACTCAGATGACCAAAGAGGAATCAGTTCTGAACAGAGCAATTCTGTGTATGTCTTCTCAGAAGTAAGTCCCATTGAGTTCAATGGGGTTTATCTCGGGTGAGCTCATATCAGCTTGCAGTCTGTGTTGGAATAAAAATCAAGAAGAAACTTGAAAGCCAAAATAAGGCAGTAGAAAACGAAAATCACAAACTGTGTTGCCATGATAAAGTTCCTTTTTAAAGGTGACGTATGTGCCCTTGTTCACATTCCTAGTGATTCAAGCACAAATATATTGCATGAGTGTCAGTTAATGAATGCACGTATGGTTGTGGCTTATGTGTGAACATACATATATGATTTGTACCTGGGCAGAACAAGCTGATACCTATGGTTACATATTGGATTTGGGTGGTTTTTTTTGTAGTAAGTGGTAATAAGTTTTGCAGTTTGTTTTCTTAACTGTACAATTTTGCCTTTAACTCCTTTCAGTACTTGCAGAATCGGCATCAGCTGGACCATCCTCTTTGTGGTCCTGCTTTAATTGCTATCACCTGTGATACCAATTAATTGCATGGTGCTGTCTCAGGTGGGCAAAATATGAATTCAGCTGTTTTCCGTTTAGTGCTCAGAGTATTGCTTTTATCTCTTCTCCAGAGTAACACTGGTGGTTTGGTTTATTCCCGGTTTATTTTTTCAGAGCTCTAGCTAAAACTTAAACAAAGAAAAAGAAATTAGGAAATGCGTTTTTGATGTTTCATAATGTTTTGATGGACATTGCAGAGGGATAACTCAGTGGTGTGTCCGTGCTTACTATAATCTAAATTCTTAAGGAAATATTTTGAGAGAGTTTAAGTTACTTGGGCTCTCCCCTGCACACATGCTGTAGATTTACCATTTGCATGTGTGCACACACACACACACACACACACGCACGTGCATGCACACACACCCCATGTTATGTGATAGCGGAGGACAGTTTTGCAGAAGGATTCTCTTGTCGACAATGTTTATTCCCTTGCTTTTAAATGGGAAATATAGACCAAACAATCTGATATGGGCTTCCCGTTGTGTATAATCACATGTCTCCTTACAAGTGCTTTGTTCAAGAATCACCAGTTATAATGCTTTCATGGGATTCATAAGATAAATATATGCCCTTGTTATTTCATGTGGATAAACTTGGAACTATCCCTGCTTTGGGGTAGAAATGGCCACATTCTACAGCAACTCAAAAGAAGAAATGCCAATGCAATCTAGGAAACTCTGCAGGGAGGAACCTGAAGAGACAAAACTCACCTCAGCTCCTGCCTTGCATAGGATGCTGAAACGTCTCTGAATTGATGGGCTTCTAGTTGCCAAGAAAGCAATCCTATGATTGCTGGGAGGCAAGGGTGGGCAGCCCGTTTCGGCCTGAGGACCGGACTTTATTCCAGAGTTCCAGAGATGCTCTCAGGGGAAAATACTCCAGTGGCAAAGGGGTGTGTGTGTGGAGGGGGGTGGGGGGAGGAATAAACCAAATAGCAGCATATTGTAGCTTTGGCTTTAGGATGGTATAGGTATTAACATGAATGAATGTTAATAGTATAAATGATATAATTACTCTTAATAATAAAGCCCCTACTGCCCATTGCTAAAGGAGAGGCACTTCAGGGTTTTTTTTCAGATGGGGGAAAGCACTGTACAAAAGCCAGGAAACCAAACAATGGCTGGCTGGGAGAAGGGGGTGAGGCCTTGGGAAGGGTGTGTGGCTTTCTGGGGAATCATGGAGGGAGAGATTTGGATCCCAGGAGGACTGGATTTGGCCTGAGGTGCCCATTCCTGGGGACAGAGCACATCTCCATGCAAGGATTCCTTCTTGTGGGTATGGAAACCTCCAGCACCTTTGCCATTCACTGCTAATGCCTTGATGATGCTAAAGGCAAAGTGAGGGCATGCTGTGGGAGCTTGGAGGAGACTTTTGCGGCATCAAACTGCATCCTTTGCTACCACGACCTGGCAGGGCTTCCCATCGGGTGTTCTCATACTGTTTCCCCCTGTCCATTCTCCACAGGATCACCCTGTTAGAGTTGTAGAGCAGAACATTTACTGAAGAGTGCCTTAGCCTGCAACCCTATACCCATTTCCTTCGGGCTAAGCCCCACTGATCTCCATGGGACTTGCTTTTCTGACTAGGTGTATATGTATGATTGCATTGCTCAACCCTATGAGTTATCAGAGAGAAACATAAGCTGTTAGGAATTTAAAGTTCAGTGCTTCAAAGTCCATTCATATGTGATCTTCAGCCATTATGCAGCTTAAAACCAGAGCATCCCATCAAGGTGAATTCAACAGGTTGCTGTAGCCAGACGTGGCTCCCTGGTGCCCCTTTTGCTGCTCTTTGGGAAGCGAACAACTCAAACATGTAGGTGTAGCTGTATGCCGGAACATTTAATGCAGGGCTGGGGAGCCAGATCCGGTGGAGAGCCATGTAATCCATCCCCACCTGCCTGAAGACCAGATCAAGGTGGGGACAGAGCTCTTCCAGGTGGCGCTTTGGCTGGGGATCCACCTTCTCTGCACATGAGCTTTGCAATGAGAAAAGTGTTGCACTGTGAGGATTCGAGCTGGCGGGATTGTAGGGTCTAGAGCACATAGGGGTGTTTGAGCAGAAGCCCTTGAAACTGCAGGCAGTGGTACAGCTGGGGGCGGACCTTGGATGTGTGCAAACACCTGCTGGAAGACCTTCATCTGCAGGTCCAAAAGATGGTTTGGCAATGCCCAAACTGAGATGACCTTTGCGGAAAGTCACGTTAATAGTGGATGCTTTGGGTGGAGGGGATACAAGGGCCACCCTGCAACATCTCAGCCAATCTTTGTCTTTCTTTCAGAGTACTTTGAGGGAGGTTACTTCTCCTTCCTAGGGTCTATGCATGTTCCTAAGAGGGAGGAAATGGGGCCAAGGGGACAACCCATGTAGTGATAGAAGAAGACCATTTGGTGTTGGGGAAGGGCTAGCCAGCTAAGGGGAACATGGGCCACACAGTCAACAACTGTGCTGTGTTCCAGCCCTCCTTATACCTGCTGGTGTGGCGGATGTCCTATCAGCCTGTCCTCGGGCCTCTGAGTGCCTGCTTTAAATGCCAGATCAGTGCAGAATGAGACCTCCCTCATCCCCGATTCCATAGCAGATGAAGTGGCTGATCTGGCGTGCATAAATAGACCTGGTGGGTGAACACCAAGAGTTGGCTGCTCCCAGTGGAGCCCACCTGGGTACCTGGAACAGCATCAGCATCTTGAGGGCTGGGCAGGTATGTCGCTGCAGTCGAAAAGAATTCAGCATCTCTCTCCAGGCACTCCATCCATCTGATCACTGGTCCGGTGTGCTTAGGTCTTGTGTTGGGCTAGAGGGACAGGCTGGAGATTCTTCTTGCGTACTGTCCATCCTGAGCTAAGAGAGGTTGCCTCGGGGATGTAGGGAATGGCAGCATTAATGCTGAGGACACTTGGCCTGAAGCAGTTCAAGACTTCATAGCTTCCATGGCAATGGACTTTCTCAACAAGGCATCCGTCCAACAGATAGAACGGGACACACCCTGGACTTGGTTTTGTGGACAAAGCATAAGGATCAGGATCTGAGGGTGGGGAACTTTGACACATTCCCTTTGTCCCTGTCTAATCCAGTAGGGCTTTTCCAGTTGATGTTTGTCAGTTATGTCCTGATATTTTTCCTGCAAAGAACCCAAGGCTGAGTTTCTCCTTTTCTCCCATTTTATCCTCACAACTACAACTACTGTTAATTTTGGAAGTTTTCCCATTTTCCAAGGGTTAACATACACAGATTAGTATAGGGCCCACGGGCAAGTGCCCATCAGGCCCATGCGTTAAGACGGCCCTGTCCACTGTCTATTATCTTTGAGAAATCATGGAGGATGGGGGAAGTGCCAGAGGACTGGAGAAGAACTAATGCTGTCCCCATCTTCCAGAAAGGAAAAAAAAGAGAAGAATCTGGAAAGTACAGACCAGTCAGTCTGATATAAATTCCTGGGAAAATTCTGGAGCAGATAATAAAGCAGTCAGTCTGCAAACACCTTGAAAACAGCACAGTGATTTCTAGAAGCCAACATGGATTTCTCAGGAACAAATCCTGCCAAATGAATTGGATTTCAGTTTTTGAAATGAAACCTCCCTGGTGGATTGTGGGGATGCTCTGGACATCATCTATCATGACTTCAGCAAAGTTTTTGACAAAGTGTCACATGATATCCTGATCAACAAACTAGCTAAAAGTGGGCTAGGCAGAACAACTGGCAAGTGGATCCACTTACAGAATCAGACCCAAACAGTGCTCATCAGTGGCAGCTTTTCAAACAGGGAAGAGGTAACAAGCGGGGCACCGCCAAGTGCAGTCCTGGGCCCAGTGCTTTTTTTTTTTTTTTTTTTTACGGTTTGGATGAGGAGGTGCAGGAACAATTATCAGATTTGCAGCTGACACAAAACTGGGTGGGACACCTAATACCCTGGAAGAGCGAAAGAAGATTCGAGGTGATTGTGATAGGTTGGGCTGCTGTCTGAAAACAACAGAATGAAATGCAGTAGGGGCAAATGCCAAGTTCTGCACTTAGGAAAAAGAAACCAAATGCGTCATCACAAGATGGGTAATACTGAGCTGAACAACACTGTAAGTGAGAAGGATCTTGGAAGTGTTGTAGATCACAAGCAGAATATGAGCTGCCAATGTGATGCAGGTTGCTGACGGGGACGGGGCGTTATGCTCACATGACTCCAGTCCTCCGTCAGCTTCACTGGCTTCCCATTGAAGCCCGGGCCCAATTCAAGGTGTTGATTATGACCTACAAAGCCCTAAACGGCTTGGGTCCTGGCTACCTGAACGAGCGCTTACGTCCGTATATGCCCGACCGCCCTTTGAGATCTGCGGGAGAGTCCCTTCTCCGGGAACCCTCCATGAAAGAAATTAGGAGAGTAAGTACCCGGAGGAGGGCTTTCTCTGCAGTGGCGCCCAACCTATGGAATTCACTCCCCAAAGAGGTCCGCCTGGCACCGTCGTTACTGGTTTTTCGGCGCCAGGTAAAGACCTTTTTATTTAAACATCATTTCAATTGTTAAAACATATGATCTGGCCAGGGCAACTTCTTCTTCCTTCTCTTTCTCCTCCTATATTTTTATTTTATACTGATAATTTTAATTTTATATCTGTAAATCAATGTATTTTTTGTATTTTTGTATTTAATGGTAATTTATTATGTACTATTGTATTTCAATGTATTTTATCATGTTGTAAGCCGCCCCGTGTTTTCGGCAAGGGGCGGCATAGAAATGTTAATAATAATAATAATAATAATAATAATAATAATAATAATAATGCAGCTGCAAAAAGGGCAGATGCTATTTTAGGCAACTTTATTTATTTATTTATTTATTAAAACATTTCTATGCCGCCCCTTGCCGAAGCCTCGGGGCAGCTTACAACACAATAAAATACAATAAAATACAAAAATAACAATATAAAATTAAAATTAACAATATAAAATAATAAACAATATAAAAGAAGTATCCCTTCAAATCCCTTAGGCAACATTAATAGAAGTATCCCTTCAAATCTTGTGAAGTACTAGTTCCCCTTGACTTAGCACTGGTTAGGCCTCAGGAGTACTGTGTCCATTTCTGGGCACCACAGTTTAAGAAAGATGGAGACAAGCTGGGGACAGTTCAGAGGGGCACAACAAGGATGGTCCAGGGACTGGAGTGGAGATAATGCCCTGTGAGGAGAGACGGAAAGAACTGGACATGTTTAGCCTCAAGAAGAGAGGACTTGGGGGAGATATGATAATACTCTACAAGTAACTCAGAGGCTGTCACAAAAGGGGAGGCCAGGATCTCTTTTCGATCATCTCAGAGTGCAGGACACAGAATAACAGGCTCAGGTTACAGGAAGCCAGATTCTGGCTAGATATCAGGAAAATTTTCCTAACTGTTAGAGCTATACAGCAATGGAAGCAATGACCTAGGGAGGCTGCGGGCTCTCTCACACTGGAGGCATTCAAGATGCAGCTGGACAGCCACCTAAGCGTCCTGCAATGAGTGGGGGTCGGGCCCAATGGCCCTCTGACTCCTTCCAACTCTTCTATGATTCTTTGATTTTATGATTCTATGATATCCGCTGGCACTTCCTGGACAAAAATCCCTTGCATTCCAGTGTCATAGCAGTTGAAACAGGTGAGGTAAGATCCTAAGAAGAGTCAGGCAGGATCTTATCAAAAGGGTCCATCCAGCCCAGCAATCTTTTCGTGCAGGTGGCCGCAAGCAGAGCAAAATCCCACAAGCAGAGCCACACTGCAGCATCTCCCTCCTGCAATGTGCTCCAGCATCTGCTGGATGTAGACGTTCCATGTCTCGTCTGGAGGTAGCACGATCTCCTTTTCCTCCATGAATTTGTCCTACTGCCATTTAAAGCCACCAAAATTGGTGGCCATCACAAAATCTTGTGACAGGGAATGCCATAGTTTATGTGCTCTGTGATGAAGGACTTCTTTGCATCAGTGCTGAACCTTTCACCAATCAGCTTCATGGAATGACCCTTTGCTCACAAGCAAGTTCTCATGACTCTGCTTGCTCTGTGCACAGCTCTGTACCCCTCTAGCCTGATCCAGTTTTTTGGAGGAGCTTCAGTTAGCACAAGTCAAGGATGTTGTCAGGGTGTTTGGCCAGCCTTGTGCAACCACTTCTGTATTGCATTCTTGCCCTTCCTGGCTTACAAAGCCAGCAGAAAGGAACAGCTGTCTGGGCCACAGAGATCAATGCCTCCTCGCAAGAGGGAGCCGTTCCATGTCAACTGGAAGAGGGATCTTGAAGAAAACCTGTGGCCCTGGCACTGGCAACCTTAGAATAGTGGCAACCCCTTTCCTGGGCAAGGTCCTTGAGCTAATCCAAGAACTCCAGGCCCTCCTAGAGGAGATAAATGGAGGAGGAATATTCAGTCATGTGAACCCTACCTGTAATCACCTGTAAACATTCGATCCTGTAAGAGTCAGTGTGGTATGGTGGTTCCAGTGTTGGCCTGGGGACCCGGAAGATCTGGGTTCTAGTCCTGGGTTCTTGGCCATGAAGCTCTCTGGGTAGCTCTGGGCCAGTCACTCACTCTCGACCTCATCCACCTCACAGAGTTGTTGTGAGGATAAAGTAGAGATATGCTTGGGTTCCTCACATAAGGAAAAGGGTGAGATCTAAATGCAGTATGCTGATGAACTCCCTTTTGAAGTAATATGCCTATAAGAGTGGCTGTGCTGTAGTAGACCAAAAGCCCAGCAGTCTCTTTCCTCACTAACAAGCCAGAGGCTTACCCTCTAAACTCAGCCCTCTCACACTCCAGGAACTGCAGCGAGGAAGTGGCACTCTCTTAATTCAGGGCAAAATGCTATTTTGACATCAGCAAAATACTGATGCCCTTTCCCCTGTTTGCTTGGTTCAATGTTTCAGTCCTCAGGCTGCATATCTGAGCCATGCGGCATTAGTTCAGATATATTCGCCCAATAAAGGATCTCTTTCATTCATGTAGCATTGCATTTCTATACCACCCAATAACCAGAGCTCTCCAGGCCAGTCACATGTTGTTAGTATGTGTAAAGTGTACCTGTGATGGAAACGTCTTAAATATTCACAGATACACACCTTCTTCTTAACTATCTACCTGCTTCTTGGAATTTAGCACAAGGTCAACATAAATAGATCTTCTAAAAGACTAATATTACATCAGAAGGATGATCAGCCACCTGCCATAACCCAATAGATAGAGGACTTGATGAAACTTTCAACTTTTGATTGGGTAGATTTTGATTTGGATGGCCTTTGTTGAAGTTTTTGAATAATCATTTTAATAATACTAGTATGTCTACGGCTATCACAACAAAAAGTTAGATATAGCATATACATATTCATTGTAATAGATCTGCTTACATTTCATGTAGGAAAATGACATTTTTTTCCTTCCCTCTCTTCCTGCTCCTGCTCTGTTTTGGTTTTGGCTTTAATTTTAAAATACAGAGTAAAATAAGTGAAAAAACCCCACCTAGGAAATGTCAGTTTTAAGGTCCCTTGGTCGATTTCTCATGTCCTTGGAATACACCATCTGTTCTACATAACCCTTTGTGTCTTCTAATCTCAGTTATCCACTGGTAGCCAATCTGAGACCAACCTTGATTGTTGTTGTTGTTGTTGTTGTTATGTACAATCAAGCTGGCTCTGATTTATGGCAACTCCATGAATGAGCGCCCTCCCAAATATCCTGTCCATCACAATCCTCTTGTAAACTGAAGGCTGTGGCTTCTTTATGTGTAAGAAATGAACCTGTGTGGATAAGAAATCACCGTGTTTTGAAAGGTGTACTTGATTCAATGGGATAAGATGCTAAAGGAAATAGTGAAAAGAAAGAAGCTTAGTCAGTACCAAGCTGAGCTCAGGATCCAGGAAATACTGTTGCAACAGTGCAAATTTGTGTTTGTCGCTTCCACAGCAACATTGTTTGAAACAGCTTTTTCACTGCAAGTTACTCTTAGATCTGCAACTTTTGAATACACTACTTACACATTTTCTTTAAATTAAATTTACTGGAATAATCTTTCTAGTTATGACCTAGGGCTGCTTATTTCACAAAACTGAAATCCACACATCTCAAATGACATGTGTGGTTGTGTGAAAAAAACCCTGAAATTATTTTTATATTTGAAAGTTGTTTTGTCTTCTGCCGTTGGTTTTGCCAAACCAATACTTACACTTTCCCAGCCACTCAACATTTAAGACAATTTCTCAGAATAACTTTTTTTGGTGTTGTTTTTCTGGATTAATTTATCTGCAGTAAACACAAGCTCTTGGATTCTTTCCTGGCACTCATTAACATGGGCTGTGATCATTGCCCAGTGATTTTGCATGCCTGCAACAAAATTAATTTGTGTCAATTATTTGAGCCATTTATTTAATTGCTTATTTCAGTATGTATTAGAGAGAGGGAGAGAGAGAGAGAGAGAGAGGGAGAGAGAGAATTGCAGCAAAAAAGCTGATTTCAGCAACTGTTTTCTAATGGCCACTATTTTGCTTTCTGAAAATACTCCATTATTGCGTTGCCCCCAGGATATTCTGGCCATTCTGGAGAAGGGCTGAATGTCACAAATCAATATGGTGGCTGCCACTGATAGCTGTACTTCTTTCCTACAGAATGGTGGTGAAGGAAGAGAATGAGAGAGAAAATGACATGAATGGATAAGTGACATTTGCATCCATGCAGTATTCATTTGTAAGCCATCCTGAGATGTTTTTCAGGAAGGACAGGGTAAAAATGTTTAAAATAAAATAAAAATAAAATAATTGTAGAGCAAATGAAAACTGAACTAAATAGTTTCCATTTATTTCAGTACAGGCAGTCCCCGGGTTACAAATGACTTCTGTTCCTGAGAAATGGAAATCTGTCTTTAAGTCGAATTTGTACGTAAGTCGGATCACATATAGTTGTACCTCCACATCTGCAGGGGTTAGGGGTGGAGGACCCCCATGAAAGTGGAAAAACCATTAATATCTTTAACCCCCCCCCCCCAAACTTCTCAGTGCCTCCCTCTTTGCAGCATGGAGAAGATGGAGAGATTTCCCTTTCTGGATGGACAGGACAGGAAGATAGAGGCTTCTTCCCCTCCTGCTTCCTCTCTCTCTGTGGTAATGCTTTAGAGACGCTCCCCTTCCACTTCCTCTCCTTCTAGGGTAATGACAATTTCCTACAGTAATTAAAATAGGCTTTATGGCAGTTCGTTGTAAGTATGGTTGTTCATAATGTGGACTTTTGTGACCCGGGAACTGCCTGCATTAAGAAATGCACTCATAGGCAACTGCGGTTGGTTCGGCGGAAGTTGTCTTCATGTCCGTGCATGCAGAACTGCAGCCAGAATCCTCTTCCATTGTCTTCATAGTGGAATTTGGGTACCCGCAATTCGATCTTCATGAGCTCACCTGTAATGTGGAAGTCAGGGCTGGCCTGCTGCCCAGCAGACACCGGAACTTGCCGCTGAGTCATTAGACTTTCCCGGGTTTGTGATATTTTAACACAGAGGTAGGCAAGGAAATGCGTCCCTTGTGAAACAGAAGAAAATAAAACAGCCATCATCAATAACAGTGCAGCCTTACACCGTCAGTGAATCTCAAATAAAATTATTCTGATGCTTTCAGAAGGATAGAGAGAGAGATGAGGCCAGTAATGGAGAAAGGATGCTAACTTCAGAAATATCCAATGCTTTTAAAGTATTCCTTGTAGAGGAGAAAGGCTGATAGATAATATGTTCCTTATGGGAACAAAGTGATAGAACACACAGTGTGTTTCAAGAGCTTTCATAGGGATGATAGTTCGTAGAGAAAATAGGGGATTTCCCCCGCCTTACAAGCGCATTTCCATAATCACTTCCCCCAAGGAGAAGCACAGTCTTGTAGTTTGCTTCTGTCTTGAAATTAAGACATTTATCAAACAGAAAGCCTGTTAAAGGAAGGAAGGAACTGGAATGGTTCTTGCTGAACATCAGCCAGGGCTTTAAAGAGGGTGTTTGCATGTTTCGCTTTTCCACTGCCATCAATCTGAAAACGATTCAGTTTTCTTTTAACTGGATGCATTAACCGTCTGAACATCAAGTCTTCTGCATGCAGCGCCATGGACAATGGTGTAATGGTAAACTTTGAAATGCAGGCCCTCATCATGGCAGTGATGATCATGATATCATCAAGACATAGCCTTGGCCCCAAGGGGAGTCCAGAATTGAAAGCAACTGTGTTGATCTATAGCAACCAACCAATCCCAGGCATTTTCATTAGCTAGCAAGAGGCAGTATGCAAAATGAATGATTCTTAATGCCTGTTTAAAACTGTATCTCCCCAAAATGCATTGCATCACAACAGGGAACAATAGATGGCTGCTGGGCAAATTCATTTCCCTCCAGCTACTGGGAGGATTGCAAGCTTAGCGGGAACAGGGGAGTCTGAGGAAGATGGGGTGGCAGGTGATGAGCCCACCCTGCTGATAAAACACGTGGTGGTGCAGCATCCCTGTGAACTGTGACTCCACGGCACCAATGGCTGTGGCCTTCCCCTGCGGGTTGCGAACATCCTCCTGGGCAGAACTCACCATTAGAAAGATGGGCTCAGTATATTAAAAGGAGGAGTGGATTGATATATACAATTCCCCTTTCTGCTGGTTCCCAAAAACTTCTGAATGTGTATACAGATACAAACTGAGTTGCTGATTGTGGCTAATCTCCAGCTTTTCTTTTCTTTTCTTTTCTTTTCTTTTCTTTTCTTTTCTTTTCTTGTTTTGCAGTAGTCACAGAATATCTGACAGGGCCATTGAGGGGGTATATCTGGTGCCTGGTGGATTATTGTATAATCACAATCCCTAAATGGATCTCCAAACTCTTTGAGATCACGTGGGAGTTAAAACCAAACCAAACCCCAAAGCGAATAGGAATATTCCTGCAGCCTCCTTAAAATACTTTGGCTGAGAGATGAGATGGGATCTGAGAAAACCTTTGGAGGCACTCTGACTGCTAGAGGTTTCAGCTTTGATACATAACAACATAGCCTCTAAAATAAGAGACAAGAAAGGGAAGCAATGTAACAATTTCCAGCTGCTTCTGGCAGGAGTTACATGGGGACATTTGACCTTTTTTCTGATCAACACATGACTCAGTTGAGGATCACAGAAATCTATGCTTGGAGCATATTTTAAAAAATCATTGAATACCCAATTGCTTTGAAGGTTTCATTAAAAAAAACTAAAACTTAAAACATTCGTACCTTGCTTTTCCTAAAGTTTAGTCAAGGCAGCTCACAATAGCTCAGTGGGATATGAATAGGACAAAGTTTGCTTTCTGAAAATGAGCAATGAAAAGTCACCCACCTGAAGTTACTATAAAAAAGCAGTGGCACAACTTTTCAGGGGCATCAGAAACATGAAAAGCGTTTTGAAGAAGGCTCAGTTTTACATGTTTTCTGGATGACCACAGACTTAGGTGGCATTGGACAAAGCACTGGGGCCAACACTAAGAATGTCCTGCTCCTTGCCCCTCCATCTCTAGAAATAACAGGGAATCTTGATGCTTTCTCTGACATCAGAATTCCAAAATCTAAGACTGATTGCAGCATATATACAGGTAGGATAGTTTCTTGGCCTTGATTTATTTGTCCAAATTTTTAGAGGCTGGGGGCAGCCAGTTAAGAGGGGCCCATGCAGGGATTCACTGATAACTAATCTCTTTTAGCCTTGAGGGCTCTTCCATGCAGACAAGTGCATCATGAAACAGTGTAAGTAAGAGTTCCCAACATAGCTACAGTTGATTTAACAGTGAATATAATAAAAATAAGCACAGATTCAATTTTTTTAAAATCCATCAAAATGGAACAACCATTCCGAATAAATGCGAACAAGAAGTACTAATGAACCCACAGTGTAAGACACTGGTGGATCTTCAGAGCTTTCCGTAAGCCCGTAAGCCCTGCAAAAGGGGGCTTGGCAAATCCTCAAGGTAAGTGGGGAGAACCACTGAGAAGGACCCTCTCCCTTGCACTCACAAGCCAAACTGCCCCAGTGGCAGGCAACAGCAAGGGCCGTCTGCTGGTGATCTCTTCTGCTCCTTGGCCTACCTCAGCTCCAGGGTTTCAGGCAACAGTCTTTACCTTCCCTTTCTACCTGATATACTTTTGGTTGGAGATGCAGGGAGCTGAACTTGGTACTTTTGCACGCACACAATCACAGGGCCATGGCGTACACTGAGCGGTGGCTCTTTCCCACAACCTTCATATCCCTGGAAGCCATGATCTGCGCAAGGTTTTAGCCCATCTGCTTGCCAGCTTGCTCCATGTCCGCAGGAGGAAATCCCCAGCTCTTAGCTCTTCTATCAATCCCATACAAGGCCAGTTTTGTGGAATGTGGAAAGACCTCAGAGCACGCAGTGTGGAAGGACCCTCATGCCCACCCCGGTCATTTGTCACCCTCTGCTAACTTCAGGCTTCCCATACTGCTCCTGGCACAGCAAATTTACAGATCAAGAGACACCTTCTTGCCAATGATCCCAAAAAGTGTCTGTATTCCTTGGTGTGCTGTGTATTTGAGGACCAAACTCAGTCCGCTTTGTGGGGAGCTGAATAACAGGGAGATTCCCTTGGACCCCCAAGCCGGCCTTCTGCCCAAGTTACATATGGCAGGGGATGGTGCTCGGTCCCCAGAGACTGGATCCCCATCTGTCTCCGGGCGATTGCTGGTGTTATGCACCAGTCACATGTTGCAGTCACTCTTTTAAAAACTTATCGCCGAGCTTGCCTCCTTTGTGAACATCCTCATTATCATTTCATTGTGCTGTATGATTCCTGGCTTGCAGCAATGAATGTTGACTTCATGGTTGCTTTTCTAATTGAATTACAGGCAGTTTCCTCCCGGTTCTCCTGCAGCCCCGGCAGCGGCTTGAATAGAGACTGAAAGAAAAGCTGTTTGCTGGAGCCAGGGGGATAACAGGGATGTGCCACAATGCCATTACAATGATTTATTTAAAAAAGAGAGAAGGGATGGGGGCCGGGGCGGCCGAGGCAGGGCCTCGCGCTCACTCCCAGCACCAGCTGCTCGCATTCTTTCTCTGGGGTCTCCCTGTTGTGAAAATGGGCCACAGAGAGATTAGCTTGCCAATGCATTCAAGCACAGAGGGCCTTTTCCTAACACTGAAACACACTGTGCAACCCAACAAATTCATGTCGCACATTAGAGGGAACCTACTGTTAAGGACAAAGAACCTGAGCTTCCTATTTAATGGCTGTAACAATAACCTTTTATGATGGGGATGCTGCTGAAGTCCAGAAGGAACAGATTCTAGTCCTGGATTGTGTAGTGAAAGTCCTGCGACATACATTCGCCTTCTTTTTACTGCCCCTACTCTTTGCCTTTTAGCTCAATACAGCACATGAACATTAAGGAAGCAAGGTTTTTAATGGCATGCAGTGAAGTGATAGGAAGGAACCAGCTGTCTAACAGTTGTGCACAGCGGGTCGGTTCACATGATCAGACAAGCCACCATGGCTTATTAAGTGGTCACACATAAATAAGGGTGCCATTTACATGATTGTCTGCCCTTGCATGGCTTGTGGCATCATCTGAACCCAGGTGGCATGGATTGATTGAAGGCAAAGCAACCCTCCAGATAATCTAACCACAGGTCAGGCTAGATGGCTCCCCTTTAACCTTTTTTCTTTTGTGTCTTGTCTTGATGTTCCTGGTTCTGATGGTTTATCATGACCATCTTCATCTTACAGCCTAAGGAAAAGTTCCATCTGTGATGTGTGTGTGTCATTTTTTCCTAACGTATCCCAGAACAATGCAATGTCTGAAGCATTCTGGAAAAGTGAGTTGAGAGTTAACATGAGAGGGCTCCCAAGAGGACATCAGAAGTTGACAGAGAAAGACATTTCCCTCTCCCCTGAATTGCTTATAATTTGGTATGAATGGAATACCCGCTCATTTCTCTTGGAATTCATTCCATAACAAATGAAAATTGAACTGGATGGACCTCATTTTCACATTTGTTATGCCACTCATGAACACACAGTCTCTAAAATATGGGGTGAGGGATATATTGTTAGTTCATTACTGATAGCTTGATTAGCTTCAGTGAGTGTCAATTTCTACTCAGAAAATGCTCAGATGACACAAACAAACATCCAGAGTTAAAAACGGCTGAAAACTCCACTAGAAAACCAAAGGGACTCAGGTAAAGTTTCATGTTTACTCTTTTAAGTTGAGCAAACTTGAGAATAAATCCACCTGTCACACTATCTCCCCCTGGGTCACTGAAATCCTTCAGCATTTTGTTTGCAAACAGCTTAACGGCTACTGGAGAGAGTAGTCATCAATAAGCTTATTTCAAACAAAGATTAATGCCTGATTCAGCTTAATCATAAGGTAAGATCGGTGCCAGCTGACCCAACAGGTCTGGGCCAGCAGAGGATTGTGTGTTGATTTATGATGCTTTGCCTAATTGCATCTTGACAAAAGATGCTAAGAAACAGCACATAGAGTTATGAAGAAAGGGCAAAGTGAAAGCCATGAAAAAGGGGCAGTGGGAGAAAGAGAGAGAGGAGTTGCTAATATGGAACAATGCAACAGAAGGCGAGGCATAAAATAAACAGTCCCATCCTAAGTACATTGCTAAACAAGCCACACATTTGGAGAATAGACATGCACACATGGAATCAAAGGAGGTCTTTGGAAACAGAAGGCCATCATCAGCCAATGGTTTTCAGGGCTTCCCCTCCCACTAATAGAACAGCGAGGTGTCCTCCCTTACAGGGAATAGTCCTCTGCTGAAGGTGTCCTTCAGCTGTGACTGTGCCACGTCTGGTTTAATTTTAAAGACCCACTGCAAGGGCAAGCAGGGGCCTGGAAGCTGTCCGTCAACAGTCAGCACCTGGACAGCTGACTGAGCAGGCGAGCATATGGATCACCAGTTGGCCTGCTCTGCTGTGATGGGATGTCATGTGCCTTTATTGAAGTAACAGCTTTTTTTTGTTTAGGCGCAGAGTCGTGTCTGACCCATCGCGACCCCATGGACAACATTCCTTCAGGCTCTCCTGTCCTCCACCATCCCTCAGAGTCCACCCAAACCCACACCTACCACCACAGTGACCTCATCCAGCCACCTCATCCTCTGCCGTGTCCTCCTTCTTTTGCCATCTATTCCTCCCAGCATTAGGCTCTTCTCCAGGGAGTCCTTCCTTCTCATTAGGTGGCCAAAGCATTTGAGTTTCATCTTCAGGATCTGGCCTTCTAAAGAGCACTCAGCGTTGATTTCCTGAAGTAATAGTTATGATGGCTAAATTTGCACCCACACAAGTACCTTAGCATCTACATTGTCCAATTGGTGTCTCCTTCTGTTCTCCTTCTGGTGAGGGAAATTAATGGGGAGTGGAAACGAGGACAGGGCGGTGGGCAGCGAGAGGAAGCCTGTTGATGGGACTGGATGGGGCCAAGTCCTACTACAACTGAAGGCAACAGTAACTACTAGTGGCAAGTAATTTGCATCCTGCCTTTGCCCACCAGGGAAGAGGAACAGTTTGGTATGTGGGTGGTACCCCGATTGCTTTTGCAGGGTGGGGAGGCTTTAAGGCCAGTGGCAGGGAGATGCATGTCATGGCATGACACCCCCCCTGCCCCATATTCCCCGCACCTTATGTATTATGACTATTAATATCCCACCTTTCAGGAGAGTGCTCATGCCAGTGAGATCAACTTACACTGACAATAATCCCTAAAATAATGTTATTTAAAGCACCCATAGGTATCTGGACCACAACCGGCATACCGGCAAATTTGGCTGGGGCTGGCAGTCTTACAAAGCAACCAATCCGGGACTGAGCCATTCTGCATGTAACACAGTGTAGGAAAGTTTTGGGAGAAGGGGAAATCGGAAAGGCCTCCAAAAGCACTTCAAAGCATCTCTACAAGCATGGCTGGAACCCTGAAGAGGGACATTCCAATGGAACTTCTGCCTATTTTGTAAGGTTGTAACCCATGGGATTTTAAAATTAGCTCATTAACCATTTCTTTGTCTTAAAGATAAACAGAGTGATCCTAGAGTAGGACTGATTGACCATCAGAAATGGGGCATTTTGGATTGCTTACCAAACTGACAGCTTGGCAATGTGAAGCATCTCAGATACTTGTGCATTTGAATGAAATACTGAAATACCATTCAGAAATTGCTTTTTCTGAATGGCAAGAGTGGTGGGAAGTTTGGGACCTGACGGCACAATGTAAATGTTTTCTTTCTTGAGTTTTCAAAAGCTGGCTGGCAATTCAGATTTCTGCTTACCCAGTCTCAACATCTGTACCATAAGGGACCATTAGACAGGTCTTGTGGGAATGGTGCTGGATGAAGCCCTAGTTCTGAGATCCTATCTTTGTTATTCATGCAAGCATCTTTATCTATACTTAGCAGTAATAACTCTATTTTGTCTGCTGATGTTATGGAAGGCATCGTATGGAGGTAGCACAAATATGTCCGTGTGTCAATGCCAAAAGAATGAAGATATGAAATGGTGAAGAAATACACGAAAATACAAGATCAGAAACATAACTCAGCAGCCGTTGGTTGGGAAGGCTTTCATGAAACAGAATCCTATGTCTTTAACCTCAGACCATGAGAGAACATCAGTCTGTCTGTCTGTGTCTGTCTGTCTGTCTCCTCATCTGCCTCTCTTGCTCATATCCTGCCGGGGAGTCCAGAGCTGTGATCAGTTGATCTTTACAGCAACAGTGTAAGGAAGTAGGCTATTTATTTAAATAATGTTATCATGCCTTTCTGCCCACAACAGCATGCTCAAGGCAGCTAAGGATACAGTGTATCAAAATAAAATTCAGAGCCACAAAACCAAAGCCAGCAGCAAAAAAGTGCACCAGAAGTCAAGCTTTTTCAAAAACACCAAAGAAGACACCAGGATCAGAACAGTAAGTACTCAGCTCGGTTGCCATCCAGTTCAAACACATGCTGGAACAGGAGTGCTGTAAACAGGCTTGGGAAATGCAACCAAGAGGACTAACAGCTTTCTAGGGAAGGGAGTTTTACATCTCAGATGCCACCACCGAAGAGACCATGCTGTGAAGGGAATGCATAGCAAGACCGTAGATGAGTTCTGCACAGACTGGATAGTTGCATATAGAAGGGGCATATCTAAAGTTATCTAGGACCCAAGAAGAGAATATATTTAGAACTTAAACAGTCAACCCAAAAACACTGAATTGGGTTCAGAAGTGAACTGGAAGCCAGTGATCCAATATTGGAGTTAGAATGAAAGACGGTGTCATGAGTAAGGTTGCCCAGAAAACTTCATGGAAATTTGAGCTCAGATGTCCTTGTTGATATTTGACACTTTACCCATTGTACTACTGGAACAAGGTGGCAATGAGTGGGTAGGATGGAACATCGGGGTGGGGGAAGCTGTTCTAAGCTGATGAAATACCCATCATTTGGGGTTTTCAAGATAATTACCAGCACCTTAAATTGGGTCCTGAAGCAAATAGGAAGGCAGTGCTCTGAGCAAGAAATGGCTGCTGTGCTTTTAGAAGTTCACTTAGGAGTTGGGCTACCAAAACCTAATCTATAGCTTTTCAGATATCATCAAGGACAGTACTATATAAAGTGCATGTCCACACTTAGCTTGGAAGTTAGAAGTATTTTGATTTTGGTTTGTTTAGTCTCAAAGTCGTTCCTGACCCATCACGACCCCATGGACAACATTCCTCCAGGCTCTCCTGTCCTCCACCGTCCCTCAGAGTCCACCCAAGCCCACACCCTCTGCCCCAGTGACTCCATCTAGCCACCTCATTCTCTGCCGCCCCCTTCTCCTTTTGCCATCAATCCTTCCCAGCATCAGGGTCTTCTCCAGAGAGTCGTTCCTTCTCATTGGGTGGCCAAAGTATTGGAATGTCAAATTAGAAGTACCCCGGTGAAAACAAGCAAGTCTTGCTCAGAGGAAAATGGTTGCAGGCTATTGAGGCTGGGAAAAGGTAGTCTCTTGGCCACTGAACTGGAAGGAAGGATACAAAAGCACCATCTTGCAATAATTCAGTGCAGCAGCAGCACCTTTTATTGTTGCTATGAAGATACAGGCTATGGGAGTTTTACAGGCCAGTCACGAGTAGTGAGACTGTGGTCACTGTGCTGGCGCGAAAGCATCCCTTTCTTGGTTGGGTGGTTAAACTGAGATGCAGGGCCTCTCATCATCAGAAAATGGTGTGCATGCTAATCATGCTCAAGGGCATTTTATGAAGCCGGGGAGAGCATATGAGCAGAGCCCCCAGTGAAGGGGAGTGATGTGAATTTTAAGTATTCCAAAATTAAGTGTGTAGCACTTTATTGAACAATCCCTTAGAAAGAATACAGAAACACATTTATTACATCAGCTTACCTGCTGGATCAAGCCAAGGGTCAGCTGGTTCAGCATTCGGGTCCCCCAGGGCCCACTGGCTGCCTCAGTGGGAAGGATGATGGGAACGTAATGGCACCTTCTGCTCCTGTTCCCCAGCAATGGGGGTAAAGGGGGCATGTCGCTTCTGACGGCTTTCTAAACATGGTTAAAATCTCACAGTCCCCTTCTCAAGAAACTTCCACAGAAGGTGACCGCTCACAGGGAGGGTCTTTTGTATTGAAGCCTCTGAGCCTGGACTCAGTTCCAGCCAATGGCAACCCCTGACAAAGCACTGGCAGGAAAGGAAGGTGCTAGTGGCACTCCTGGCTGAAGGCGCCAAGTCTCATGGGCATGAACCAGGGTGGCGTAGTGCTGGTTTGGGCCCTGGGAGATCTGGGTTCAAGTCCCCGCTCAGGGAACTTGAGGCCGGTCACAGACTCTCTGCCCAACCTACCTCACAGGGTTGTTGTGGTGAGGATAAAACCAAGAGGAGGATAACCTTGTAAGCCCCCTTGGGTTCCTTGTAAGGGGAAAAGGGGGGTATGAATGTAACAGAAAGGCAGAGTGATAATATTCTGCCCTTTTCAAGAGACCTTGGGAAGGAGAGGGGCTCGGAGGTACAGACATGCGGAAGACTTGGGGACGGGCTGGCAGCTGGCACTTTTCTACCTATGCAGCAGAGATACTTGGATCCACACATAGAATTGCTTCGTGCTTAACCACTTATTAAAGTCTAGACACAACATTAAAAACATGTAAATTGGTTCCAGACCTCTCAAGTCAAATCTTCAGCTAGGGCTGAGAATGGATTGGTGAATCTCTTCTGTAATTAAAACTGACTGTTAAAGTTTCTTTTGCTTAATTGGTAACACTTTCTTTGTGAAGCGGTGAATGAAGAATTTTGCTGGATCATTGAAATGACGTTCTGGGTATCAAATCAGAACTTAAGTACAGTTTTATGATGGGTAGCTTAGCAATTATGGTCTACCCTGGTGGTCTTTTCTCCTGCATCTTTTCTAGTTTAGATTTATGCTTTCACCACAGCCTAAATAAGTTCTGATTTTTAAAAATAACCGCTGTTTTCAGACTTAAAGCTAGCAATATTTTCAAGTTTTCAATAACGATGACTCACACCATTCCAAACTCGTCTCTGTTTTTGCAGGAGATGACAAGACATATACATCAGTATAACTCTTTAATACATTCCTGATGGACTGGTGCTTCCATCATAAGCTTCAGGAGGCTGTCACTTGCCACTCTACTGTAATGGGACCTCTTTCTTGTTGCATTGTGGTGATGAGGTGGACCATTTGTTTCACATTGTCAGAAAGCATTTGTCATCCTAGGCTCGAATGACTCCCTCTGCTCCAAAAGCAACAGGCATGATCTTCTGTTGTTCCATCAACAAGCACCAGGTCTTCCTGAGGAACCTCAGTGATGCCTGCCTGAGAGACTTACAAGGAATTAGAAGAGGAATCCTACCTTTGCCATTAGTAGGATCTTGTGGAAGTACATCAGCTCCCTTCAGTTCATCGTCCTTGGATCTGTGACATTTCGAGACTAGTTGTTCTGAATCAAAAGACACATAAGCTTTAGACAGGTAAGAATAAGGAGGTGAAGGCACAACTTTGCAAGATAATGTAATGTGGTTCTAGGGACCTTCTGGTCTGCCACCTTGGTGTCTCACCCCGTATCCCAAGTTTCTCCCAACTCCTAGTGGGCTGTTCCCTTTCTTCCTTGTTTTACCTTCCTGGAAGATGTCAGTGTGACAACCAAGTTGTTTCTCCCCACTCTTTGCCAAGATAAGTACCTGTCGAGATCCATTCACCAGGAATGGGAAGGTGGTAGCCACAAGATAACTTTCTTTTTTCCTCCTCCTACACTGATACCTTGTCCACCTGCTTGACTGGGAAAATGGGGCACATGTATTGAACCTGGGGTAAGCTTCTGACCATGTATGGCAAACCATACAGAAAGAGGCCCTCCTCCTGGGTGACAGACTTTCTTCATGGCCAAGGCCAAAACTGGTCTGCTGCTGCTGGCATGGTTCTGCGTCACTCTCAGAAGCAGGCTACATGCCGTAATGGGCTACTGTCACTCTCCTCCAGTGCCCTTTTGGAGTTACTCTGAAGGGACCAACCATGCAGCTCAGTTGTTCTCTGGGTAGGATTGTGGAAGGACAATGACCCAGGAGGCACCCACTGCTGCAGTGTCAAGCAGGGGCCCCTATGGAGGGACATCCTGTGTAGCAGCTGCTTCCTCCAGGGTACCCTTGAAAGAACTGCAAGAGGCAGATGAGGCAGGGCGGGGGCAAGCCCGCCAAGCATCCCAACCCCTCGCCCTTGGGCATGTCAGCATCTGTATCATCCGTGCTCAGCATTGCACAGCCAGGTGCTGTCCATGTCAGTTGCAATGGCTTCACCAAGGGAACCAGTCTTTACCTGGGTTCTCTCACTTCGGCCTGCATGGTGGGACTCTCTCCAAGTGCAGGCCAACAGGGCTGGGATCCAGCGTTCAAGTGCCTCTGCCTTTGTCTTCGAGCTGAGATGGCAATGAAAGGCACAGATGGCAGCTGGTCCCTGGAGATGAGAGGCTGTCACCCACATGCAGAGACAACTGGAGGTTCTCCCTGGAGCAATGAATGACCACTGGGATAAGAGGCAGGTTAAGGAGTTAATGATTGAAGAAGCACATCCTTCTTCAACCATCAGCCTGTCCGGCTGGAAAATGAGGGTTCTCCACCGAGTGGAGAGTCCCCATAGAGAGAGGAGGCCTTCCTCTTTGGCAGTCTACCTCCATATGTAGGAGGCCACAGGCATGGCGACAGCCACGGCAGGCCTGGATCGTGCTGATTTTAACCCCCATTCCAACAAGTGAAGTTTACGCTTCTGATGCTCTAACCTCCCATCTTGGCTTTGATTGTGATTCTGAGCATGTGGCAACAAAGGGGTGCCCTGCTCCAGGGACGGTGCTTGCATGCTGGGTGGCTCAAGCCCCTGCTCCCAAAACACACACTTTTGTGCAGAGCTGCACTGCGTTCCCTTTCTCTCTTTCTTTGCTCCCCCATATGGTGCTAAAACAGCTCCAGGAGGAAAAGTGGAGAGGAGGAGAGGAGATTAGTGGTGTGCCAAACATTTCTCCCACTATTTTTTTTTTACTGGTTTCATTCGATTTGATAGAGAAGGAGTTGCCTTAAAAACCAGGGGTGAAGAAAATTGTGCAGAAATTCTCCTGGGCTGGGCTTACATTACTTAGGGGATAGCAAAGGAATGCATGAGAACATCCTGTTTTTCAACCATCTCTCAGCACACTGTGGCCTCCTCAGCTTCCCAGGTGAAGACATTAGATCAAGTCAGTCCCAGGTGAAGACATAGCAATTCCTCCCATGGGGCTTTTTGGGTCAAGAAGTACATGGAAGGCCAGAAAGTCAGCGAACAATTGATGTGCGACAGAAGGAACACCCACACATGTGGCACGCTCTGAAACCATGGGAAAAAGACAGAAGAACGCAAGGGAGACCAAGACAGAACAGTGGATGCCTCTTTCATGGGGGAAGAACATTTTCAGGAAAGTGGAGGGCAGCTTTTGGCTCTGCACTGGTGCCATTCCTTCTCGACCCCCTCATATACGCATGGTGAGGAGTTCAGAATGTGGCCCACCTGCAGACACAGCTAATGCAGTGACCATGTATGGCAGCTGCCCATGGACACACACACACAATTAAAAGAAATGGAAAAAAAGAAGTGAGCAATGCTAGTAGCTCTGCTGGTGGTGAGCCCTACCAGTGACAAACTGTGGGACGATTTCTCCTCTCCCTGGAGAAATTCTGCAAAATTGCCCTCATCCCAATTTCTGTGCCCGCAGATAAGGTGCAGCAATGTGAAGTTCTGTACACTGGCTGTGCTGACTGATGAAGAATTGGCATATTGTTCATGATGGGTGTTGTTCAAGGACACTCAGTAGCTGAACCCCAGGGCTGAAATCGCACCTCATTTGAAAGCACCAGTATTTTCTCTTCAGATTGACCTGTTGTGTATACATATGAAACAGTTGTGTAGGCATACATTACATTCACATCCATTTTTTCAGTTGCCACTGGATGCTTCTGAGATGTGCATCTATCCACATTGACAAGCTCTTGCCATATATGCATTTTTGCTTGTACATCTGGAAGCAAAAATGATCAGGCTGAAATGGTCATACTTCAGGCACAGCATGAGAAGTCAAGACTCACTGGAAAAGATAATAATGTTAGGGAAAATTGAAAGCAGAAGATGATGACTGAATGTGAGATGGATCAATTCCACAAAGGAAGGCGCAGACTGGAGTTTAGAGACAACTTGATGGCATGCAATAGAAGGAATGCATATTTATCTGTCTTGCCTATTCCTTCCACCCACCCTACAGTTCATTCTGATTGTTTTAAAATGCATATTCCATATACATCTGAAGGATTACAGTAGTTCTGTGGAGCATGGAAAATCCAAAACGAAGTGTGTCAAAATCCAAGGCTCACAAGCTTTGACAACATCTCTTTAGTTCTGTCATGTGATAGCAAAATCCTCTTTTCCTATCTCTGCTTCCAAATCAGCTCACAGTGTGTGAAAAGAGCAGTGCTTCTCGATTTGTCTCTTGTGACACCTCTTTGAGCCCCAGAAACGACAGCCACAGCAAGCGATGAGCATACGCAAAGAGACTCCTTTTTCAGCATATTTGGTTTGCCATTGAAATATGCCGCACGATCCCATTGCTGCGAAGCCATGCGGTCCTTGCCGTGTGTGGTGCCACAGGTTGGCCACGCTGTGTCTATTCATTTCCTTAAACCGTATTGTCAGCCATGCCCACCCTTGACTAGCAGAGCAGCTGCTTGTGTAGTTATAATCCCATTTAAAAGCCCTCCATTATGGTGCTAATATATTTATAAAGAAACTAGGCACCTGGGATTAAAGGGTGATGTTTCTCCCTGAAAATGCAGCTCTGAGTTAGAATAATTCCTGGGTCCTCTGGCCAGTGGCTTTTGTCCCAGTACCAAATTGGCTGAAATAGATTAGCAATTAATGCCGAACATGCTTTTCTGCACTTGCAAAATCCTTGTAATTGCCAGTGCCGATCATATTCTCATCAGCTTTCTTATTATGCTGAGCAGGCAGATATGCTGAGCTTTTGTGAGCTTATGCTGTGACATGCAAATATGACAGGCAATAAATGAACATCCTGAGAGAGCAGGTAAGAGGTGCAGGGAGCAGAAGCTCTTTGCAGAGCCGTTGCTTTGAGCCTCTTCCTGTGATACCATCTCCCAAGTTTGCAAGCATCACTTTAAGACCAATTAGGAGCTTTTAAGAATACAGCTCCCTGAACTGAGATGTTCATCTGATCCACCATGCCGAGGACAAATAAGAGCAGGCTTATGCAATGGGGATGTCAATATAATTGGAAATAACTTCCTGACTGCAACAACAGGTCAGCAAAAATTCAGTCTGCCAAGCTGATTTTATTTTATTTTCAAAGAAAAAGTACAAATAGACTGTGCTAGTACTATGTTAAAGCACATACTAGCCTTCCCAGTGACCCAAAACAACAAACAGCTTCTTAAATGATTGAACACAAATGTGGAAATTGGCTGATAAATTTAATGTGATGGGGGGAGAAGCAGACAATGCATGTCAAACTGCTGGAAGTTATTTCTCAGACTAAACTTACCCTTTACACTGTAAATATCTCAAACTTTATACTTTAGGGCATCTTGTACCCTTTCTGTCTGAGAATTGTCACCCTCAACCAGACCACTCTCACACTGGTAAGTTTCAGACCCATCCTCTCCACTGTTTCCTGCGTATAACCCCTAGAACCGGCCCCACCTGCAATTTCTAGTTATAATGGCAGGGCTTATTTCCTCTGACATACCTTACAGAGGGCCACAGTTCCTATAATACCATGAAGAAAAGGCGTAACTTACCTTTTCCCAGTTTCCATGAGAAACCATGTTCTTGCTTCCCTTCTCTGGGGATTGTGAGTTCATGCCCCACCTGGGTTACCGGGAATGCACATGGTAGGCATGTTATGAGTGGAGCTGGCTGGAGCCGGGGGTCAGACTAGATGGCTTGGAAGGCCCCTCTGACTTGCTCTGTTTCTGTTTGTCCTGGAATTATGGAGGAGAATTCAGCCATATTAATCTCAATCAAGAGCCAGACATGAGACAGTCCAGATACAGATGGGCTACCTTGGTGACAGACAGACAGACAGACAGACAGACAGACAGACAGACAGACAAGGCCCACATTTGATTGTTTTGTTTGATATCATGTCTGAAAGAGCAAAATCTTTGGACACCCCAAAGCCTAAGGTCTTGTTCATTCCTGAACTTTTTGGACAAGGTTTATTTGTCAGTAACAGCGACATGTACAAATTTAGTAGGCCAAGCTTTCTTTTGACTTATAGGGTGGAGAAATGGTGCCTGCTAAATTTCCATATGCCAGGCATTTGTTAAGACACAGAGATTCTTCTAGAAAAAAGATGGCAAAGCCCTGGATTTCTTGGTCTCTTGATTCTGTTTTTCTGCACAGGTTTTGAAACTCTTAGGGCCAAAGTGGGCATCCTGGTTCCTGTTGGCAATTAGGGATGAACTCCCATATGCCCTGTCCATAAAGCACGCTGGCTTGGCCAGATGGGAATTGTAGTCCAAAGCACCTAGAGTGCACATCTAGATGTCTATACCTGCTCGAAGCTAACTCTGTGTTGAAGGGTGGGAAAAGATGAAGGGCAAAGAGTCCCTGTAGAGTCCCTGTCATGTAGGAATCCACAAAGCTGGAAGCAAGCCACCGCAGCATCCCTGCATCTCCTGGGCCCAGCCAAATGCGTCCTCTTGGCCAGTCCAGAAGAATGAGCCCAAAGCTCTGCTTAAAAGCTTCTGTTTGATGTGGCTCTCTACAGAGCCATTTCTTGGGTCTGGTGAGTTGTGTGAGGTGATGATGCCAATGCAGCATTCTTCCTTTAAACTCTGGAAATGAAGAAAAATGTCTCTGGGGTTGGAAAATTGGGAGAGATGTCTTGTGGTTATCTACTGGTCCAAGACTAAAATTCCTAATTCTTTGTTCAGAGCTCCTCTTCATAAAACAGAGGAGTCGTCTTGTTGTTTGGAAATAAATATGAGAGAAAATGGCCTTCGAAAACATCACGATGCCTTATTTCGGCATGTGCCAGCATCAAGAAGCCTTAAGGGGTTATGAAGCCCATTGACGGATGTTTGCATTGAGTTTTCATTCACCTAGTTATTACATTTCAATTCCATCCTGCTGAAAGAAGATATACATGGACTTTCTTTCTTCCAGCAGGCCTGGCGTGAGCATATGGAATCCCTGAACATTTGACAGGGGTCCAGCTGGGCGCATTGCTATGTTGACACTCAGTCTAATGGCGGCACCACTGAAATTTCCGGCACTGCTGCCTGCCTCTGCCACCACCATCATCAAGGAAGCCAGTTGGGGCCTACTGTATGTGGCAGGGACACTGAGGGGGCTTTGCTGAAAGTCCTGTCCAGCCCGGAGCAGAAGCTTCTCGGTCTTCTAGGCCAAGAGAGGTGCAACAGTTTGGGCTGACTGAAGCTCCTCAGATGCATGACAAGTGGCTGGTGCATGCTGGGAGGACTGCATGGACGTGGTATTGGCCTTTGCTCTGGTGGATGATGACCCTTTCCTTTATCGAACCCTGGCCTTAGCAGAAGCAGGAAGGTAGAGGATGTCTCAGTGAAAGTTACCCCTCGATGAAAAGGATGCTCACTGAGATATGAACGGCCTGCTGACGCCACACTGTGGGGCCCTGCACTAAAGCCTTAAAACTGAACTGTAAGGCATACCCATGGGGCCATGGCCTCCTTCTTGGCCTCCTCTTTATATCATTATGAACATGTTTTGGATGAAACTGACACAACCTCCTCCCTCCTTCCCCACCCTGCAGCAAGCGCAACATTAAGGCAATGGGAAGAATATACCAGGAGATGCTTCTTGTAGAAATCAGTTTAGGAAAGATTGTGCTGGATAGGGAGCATTAACCTTTCCTGGCTGGAAAAATGATACTCAGCCAAATCTAGTTTCTTCATTTCCACTAAAAATGCTCCATGAGTACATCACAATGTGTTTGTTCTGAAAGATCATATAGGAGCATGTGATCACATGTGTGTGAGTGCAGAATTCTGTATGCATATATAGCATTCTTGTTAGGCCTATTGCTCTTGGACCGGAAACGGCAATGCTGAAAATGCCTTGCAAACTCTTCCCATGTTCTCTGTATGGTTTCCCCATGAAATGTGCTAGCATTGTGCACCTGCTTTGCAATAAAAACTGGGATGCAATGAATCTCTCAACAAGTAATCAAGGGGGCTTTGGGCATGATTCCCCATGTACCCCATGCCACATGGCCAACCACTTTTAAAACTGCCTTTTCCAAGTACAGTGGTACCTCAGCTCGCGAACACCTTGGTTCATGACCAAATCGGGTTGCGAACAAAACTTTCAGGAAAATTTTGACGTGGGTCGTGAGCTCTGCATTGGGTGGCGACCAAGATCCGCAGACATCTCCCCACCTCCCCAACCCGAGTGGAGAGATGGCCACGATTGCAGTGGCGTTTGTGCAAGGAAGATGCACGTGATCGTGGCTGTGCTGGACCCGTCTTTCCTGCAGGAGAGTGCTTGTGATCATGCACGTCTTCCCTGCACGAATGCAACTACAATCGTGGCCATCTCCCCACTCGGGGGCGGGGTGGAGAGATGGCCGTGATTGTGCTGCTTGCGGGGTGGAGCGGGGAGAGATGGCTGAGATTGCGCCCGTCTTCCCCGCAGGAGCGCGCCCGTGCCAGGATTTCTTTGAGAGGCACCACCCCAACATAACTGTAACGAACAGAACGTTGAATCTGATGAACGATAACGTCGTCTCTCATTTCCGGAGGGTTATGCAGCGCAGGAAAAAACAAGTGACTATAGACAGATTTTCTACCAAAATTGGCCCTGCAGCTAAGAGACAAAGAAGAGAGGAAACCCCTGAAGGAGATCTCTCCAATGTCCTTATGGAGGGGGACTCTCCCTCAAAACAATAACCTCCCCCCCACCTAGGTTAGTGTTCTCCACTGTACTGTACAGTATTTTGGTACTTCGTTGTTCTTTGTCACTGTTTCAAATTTTTGCAATTTAAAAAAAAAATAGTTACAGAACGGATTAACCTTATTTACATTGAACTTATGGGGAAAATTGACTTGGGTCACAAACCAATTTGGGTCACAACCAGAGTCGTGGAATGGATTAAGTTCATGAGCCAAGGTACCACTGTATTTTGATAGGACAGAAGCCATTTTCAGACATGCCTGGCATTCCTTCACTGCACAAATGGAGGAAGAGAATACTGGCTGCTCCTCTCCTGATGTTGGGGTGCTTCATGCCGCAGCCCCCCAACTTCTACATGTTAAGCCGAATGTGTGAAGAGGCCTCCATTTCATCTGCAAAAGGTGAAGTTGTTTCATTCAAAGCAAGAAGGTGATAGAAACATGAAAGCGAGTATTTGAAAAATAAAAATTAAGGTTTTTCTTTCAGTATGGGCATTTTCTCTTTCTCTGCTTAACGCTACAAAACTCATGCATACCTGTACACATTTTGGGGGGTACATCTTGGGCTGCTGCCGTCGTAACAATAATGGCTGAGATCCAAGCAGCCCTGGCTGTGGAATATCCTCTGGCCCTCCAAAGCAAAAGTCATAACAGTTTGGCATGAGCAGGTACAATGTAAGGGGTGTGGGTGCAGAAAAGCCTCAGTCTGTTTCCGTGTTCTCTGTAGGCATTTTATTCAAATCCTTACTGCTACCATGATGGTGATTTCAGAAAAGAGATACAAATGTTTTGTCACTTCAGAACTTGATGCTGCTAAGCACTAGATTACCTTGGCTGCAATTTTCATTAGGAAAATTCCACTCGTGATGAACAAAGCTCCCTCTTTTCGCATCCCCAAAGGGATTTAATAATCAATTATCTTGTTTTATTAATTGGACTATCTGCTTAATGCTACTGTGTTTTGACATTATACACACACATACACAAATATTCCAGGGATCCACAGAAACAACAAACAAGGATGATCTATAATTTCTTCAACAATACTGTCACTGAAAGAATTTAACTACATATTGACTCCATAATTCACCCACTAGCCCATAACACACACACACACACACACATACTGAGGATACTATGAATGTCTTTATGAAGATTGACGATGACAGGAAACATAGAAACAGAGCGAGTCAGAAGGGTCTTCCAGGCCATCTAGTCTTACCCCTGGCTCCAGCTGGCTTCGCTCACGACATGCCCACCATTTACATGTCCAGCCTATCCTTGAACACCCACACCGATGGGGCCTCAACGACCTCTCGTGGAAGCCCATTCCACACCCTCAGGGTCCTGACTGTCAGGAAGTGCTTCCTGGCATCCAAACAAAGCCTTGGCTCCCTGAGCTTTGCTCCGTTGGAGCGCGTCCTGCCTTCCTCTGCGGGGGAGAACAGGTCTCTACCCATCTCCATGTGACATCCCCTCACATACCTGTATGTCGCCAACATATCCCCTCTGAGTCTCCTCTTCTCCAGGCTGAAGAGACCCAGTTCCCTCAGTCTCGCCTCATACCCCATCCCCTGCAAACCGGCCACCATCCTTGAGGCCCTACGCTGCACTGACTCCAACCTGGCTATATCCTTTCTGTAATGAGCACAGTACTCCAGTTGCGGGCGCACCAGAGTTGTGTAGAGTGGCAGTAATACCTCTCCTGATCTAGAAGCCACACTTCTGGCTATGCAACCAAGGGTGGCGTTCGCCCTCTTGACCACCGCATCACACTGCTGACTCATGTTTAGCCTGCAGTCAACCAGCACCCCGAGGTCCCTTTCACAAGTGCTGCTCTCCAGCCACTTGTCCCCTAACCTGTACTTATGACACCCATTCCTATGCCCCAAGAGCAAGACCTTGCACTTATCCACATTGAACGCCATCCTGTTGTCTCCTGCCCACTTCCATAGTCTGTCCAGATCCTTTTGGATCTGGAGTACCTGCTCCTCCGTTGTGGCCACTGCTCCAGTTTTAGTGTCATCTGCAAATTTGATCAGCAGACTGTTCACCCCTTCTTCCATGTCACTGATGAAAAGATTAAACAGGATCGGCCCCAGGACAGAGCCCTGGGGAAGCCCGCTTGTCACTGGCCGCCATCCCGATGATTCCCCGCTAATGGTTACCTTCTGCTTTCAGTCAGTCAACCATGCCCTAATCCACCAGACAGTGCTTTGTAGTATCCCAAAACTCCTCAGTTTCTCCACCAGGATATCATGGGGCACTTTGTCAAGGCCTTGCTGAAATCCACGTAAACCACATCCACTGCATCCCCTCCATCAAGCCATCTCGAAACCTTGTCATAGAATTACACAAGGTTTGTCTGGCAGGACCTGTTTTTGCGGAAGCCGTGTTGTGCGGCTGTCAGCCTCCCTTCCCTATCTAGCATCACCAGATCTCTCTCTGTTATGAGCCTTTCCATTGTTTTTCCTACAATGGACATAAGGCTAACTAGTCTGGAAACATGGATTTAACATGGATACCATCATTGTAATCTTCAGTGTTACTTCTGCATATGTTAACATACTTTACAAAGACAGCCTCTCGATCTTAACTCATTTCTTAATCAGCAGAATCTCTAATGAACTCAGTATTGGAGTCTTTACCTCCCTAGCTAAGTTGGTTCTCACTTGCAACAATTTAATGTGCAATTACCTTCTTTCTTCCTTCCTTCCTTCCTTCCTTCCTATCTTGCCTTTTTCTTTTTTAAAGAACTCAAAGCGGCTTACATCATTCCCCTCCTCTTCTCAGTCTTATCCCTGCAACAACCCTGTGAGGTGGGTTGGGCTGAGGGTTCGTCACTGGCCCAAAGTCCTGCAGTTGGCTCCATGGCTGAGAAAGGGATGGAACCCAGATCACCCGAGCACCTAACTTGTGCTCCTGACGTCTACTCCACACTGGCTCCAAGGTAAAGCAACGGAGACATGTGTGATCTCATCAAATGCCAGTCTATTGACAGGACAACTTGCAGCAACTCTCAGGAAAAATTCCACTTAAAGACCTAGCATATGGTAGCATTGCCTAGTGGACAACTTTGTCATCTGAGACAATAGGCTGGAGAATTTTACTAATTTTCTCAATACTATTCACCCAACAATCAAGTTTTCAGTGACACCACACTTGAAAGCCCCAAATTACCCTTCCTAATCCTTATAGCCACTGGAAACCATCCAATTATCACAGATTGTCATGCTACCAATTCCAACTTATACTCAAATATGTCATCTAAAGAAGACCACTGTGCATAGCTTGGTTCTTAGGATAAAATGCATTTGCAATAATGAAGAAACCATCTCAAAATGCTGTTTTGAACCTAAAGAGCATCCCCAGCAATGTGGACCCCAATCACAGGGCCGACAATATCAATCGAGCATTAGTATTACACAGAGATCCTCCTTTATGAAGCAAAGGCCAAGTCTTTGAAAGATAATCATATTCCCTTTGTTGTGGACTATCTTGCTGCTTGCAATTACCACCAGATAATGAAAGATAAGTAACCCCATTGTGCTTGTTTAATGGAAGCATTAATGGAAGTCCATTAATTCTCCACCATGCACCACATTCAGAAAATGGCTTGTTAACCAGCACTTCTATAAGATATTTACAATGTAGGATCACACCCATGTAAGTCAGCACATTGTGTTATTTGCAGTTACCTCCAAAAAACCACTCCTTCTAGGAGCGTAGTTGCTAACAAAGCACACTGCACGAGCCAGTCAGCAACACACACTCCCATTGCCTTATTGAGTCAAAAATAAAAAAGAGAGATTTATGCAATGGACTTAAGAACAAGATTCTGTAACCACAAATCTGCAATCCTTACCAAAAGTAGAGCAATGTAGTGCAAGACTGTTTCTAAAATCACCAGCACATCACTCTCTGAGATTTAGAATTACTTCCAGTGGCACAAAGGACCCTGATATTCTTGTCCAAAAGCAACTTTTCAGGGTTCACAAACTCAGAACTTCATCCAGAGGACAGTTGGATGAAGGAGGACAGGTTTCAAACCTTTTATCAATCACACCTCTGTTTATCCCCCATCCCTGAGAATATTCATCCCTCAGAACTCCAAACTATTATTAATTAATTAATTTGTTAGATTGATTTTTTGCCAACTTGGCTCAAGGGTCCTCTAAGCAGTCCTCAAACTACCACCCTTGGTATCCATTGAACAGCTGCTGATGAGGGTAGAAGAGGAAATGTTTAGCTCAAAAAATATTTTGAAATTTCTTTGTTGTCGGACTACCTTTCCTATGTATTTAATCTTAAGACAGCCTCTGCAGCAAATCCAGACTCTCAGTTGCATCACTGTTGAGTCACCCCCTCATCTGTGTGCATGTGCTTGATTGTTGGCATCTTTTGCTCTTAGAAGCTGCTTCAAAAATGCCTTTTAAAAGCAGGGCATGAATAATTTAAACCAGCAAACAAATGATACAGTTAGAAAGCTGGGGAGGAAAAAGCTGGTTATAAAACCAGCTTGTGAGCCGCCCCGAGGCTTTGTTGCGATGGGGGCGGCATAGAAATGTTTTAAATAATAATAATAACAACAACAACAACAACAATAATAATAATAATAGCAGAATTGAAAAACCAGGATCATTTGCACTGTTTGCAGACTGGTGCTAATCAATGGGGTTTAAACCCCACCCATTTCAATGGGTTTCCTCTAAGTATTACCAGCTGTGGATGCAAGCCATAGTTCAGCAGCTCAGGGTGCAATCCTGTGACCTTCTAACATACTCCAGGAGGGCTGGGATCTGTTGGATCCCGAGCATCGAAATGCTGTGACCTCAGTGCTGCAGCTCTGATGGCTGAGTTCCTGCTCCACCTCTGCACAGCTGGATTGCAAAGAGCTGCCCTGGCAAGTTCTCCAGGAGCACAAAGTCTCCTCTGAAGGAGGAAGGAGGATGTGCTGGGTGGCTGGAAGAGAAGGCAGCTGCGGAGAGCAGTTGATCCCTGTTTTCACCCCCGTCTCCTTTCCCACTCCCAGAAAGTTATCCCGGTGGCCTGATAGGGGGTGAGGCATGGAGGTGGCTGACAAGGCAGCTGCTTTGCATCACACCAGCCATGGGCTGCATACAAGCCTCTGTGTGTGTGTGGTGTGGGACCTTAGACAGCATCCTTGGTCTGAGAAACACCCACACATTCCTATTGGGAAAGTCCCAGTGAACCCAGAGGGACTTATTTTGGCATGCACGAGCCTCAGATGGCACTGGAAAGCTCCTTTAGTCCTTCATATGAAGGGTGGAGGAGAGAAGCAGAATTCCCGCGCTGTTTTGTGGATCCCTCCGTAAATAATTAAGGCTGCTTTTGCCTTTCCTTCAGATTGTAGGAATTTCTTCCCAAGGTTCGGTCTCTCCTTGCAGTGTGGCTTGTTTCCATATCCACTCCATGTCCAATCAGTAGCAAATTAATCCAGTACCCACACTGGCCCTGTGAATCAGAGAATTTAGTGCTGAGTAGTTTGGCTGCTAAGTTATTCCCACTGGGGGCATGAGCACCCCCTTCCCTCCTCCTTTCCGCAGAGCCCCAAGTGGTGCCAAAACAAATAGTGATAAAAAGAAAGAATTTGCTGCTGCCAAATTTATTGCTCTAACTTCGCTTCAGTACAGGGCTGTGAAAAAAATAAACTCACCACCTATGCATTTATCTTCATGTATCATTTTTGCCACACATTTTATTACCGTCTTCCCATGTCACACTCTTTGCAGAGAAAGACTTGTAGGATTGTGGAACTGGAAGCCACCTCGAAGTGCATCTGGTCCCACCACCTGTCTGAAAAGAGGAGCCTCCATACCAGAAAGAAGGCAGCTCAGGTCCATCCTCACTGCTATAAGCATATGCAATAGCTGGCGGGGCATGCGAGGGAGGGAGGGAAGGACGTGTTTTGAGACAGGGAGAGGAGGTTTTTTTTAGTTTTCATAAGGGGATAAGTAGTAGCAATTGCCAAAAGACTGCTGATGGGACATAGGACACAACGCACACACAGCCATGCCAAAGCGTAGTTAGGATCAATGCAAGGGAAGAGGATGAGGAGGAGCTCTGGCCTCATTGGTTCCAGCGATGGGAATCCCTTGGCTCCAGCTGACATGAGCTTTTTCTTCAACCCTGCCAGCACCAGTGGGCACCGGCCACAACTGCAATTTGCCACACAAAGCTGAGGTTTCAGAGCTCTGGAAATACTGGACGATCACATGGCACCTGCAACATTTGGGTCTAGTGAGGGACACCAGGAGAAAAACTTGGCTCAGTGCCTGGACACAGTGATGGGCTGTCTGAGGCCACAACGCTAAGGCTGAATCCTGCTGGGAAGGAGGCTCTGTGAACGTGTGGTTCCAAATCCAGGAGAGGGGCTTATTGCCTGCTCTGGGCAGAGCTGCACTCCCTGGGAGAGGCTGGGCTCAGAGCCGGGCGGTAAGCCTGCGCCCACCTCTGCGGCCATGGCAGCTCAGAGCACTTCCCACCAGCCACAGCCTCTCCTAGTCAGGGGTAGCTTGGCCACAATGGTCCAGCCTTGACCAGCATCCTCAAGTCTTGACTGCTGCAATGCACTTTTTGTGGGGCTGCCTGTAAGCTTGGTCTGCAAGCTGCAGCTAGTGCAAGAAGCAGCCGCGTGGACCCCAGGAGCTGTGCCTTCTGAGGAGGCAACACATCTGCTGAAGAAATTACCTTGGCTGCCTATTTGCTATTGGGCCATGCTTAAGATTTTCTTATTGGCGTGTCAGCCCCATTATTTAGAGTGTGCCTTCTGAAGTCATCAGATGAAGGCCTGTGGTCCACTTGGGGTCACCTGGAGCAGACCCTTCAATGTATTGCCTGTCTCTTGTGGACCTCTCTGCTTGTTGACCTAGGCAGGCAATGACGCTGTTCTTTTTGGTGTCTGCTGAAGACATTCAAATTTAAGCATGCTTTCCCTGCCTGATCAGCCATATTTCCTTCTGCACAATTTGATTTTAAAGATGTTAAGCCTGCATTTCTTTTTATTGCTCACCAACCAGGAGTCTTTTTAGATGTGGAGTGGCCCATCAATCTTGTACTGGATTGATCCTGTCTCCCCGAGACAGCAATTGGGAACTGCAGAATTCATCTGATTGACAGACCCGCGGTCAGGGGCAGAACTACAAGATGCCTCTGGAGCTGAGCATTTGGGCCCCAGTCCTGCCCTGAAGCTGGTGCAGAAAGAGCACATGGGCTGCTTCTCTGAGATCATAGGAGTGACCCTGGAGAAGAAGCAAGGGGGGTTCCGGTCCAGCCCCCCTCTCCCCATCCAGCCCTGTCCGCAACACCAGAGCCAGGTTGCTGAAATGATCCATCTCGCTTACCTGTGGGATGGGAAGAGGGCCGAGCTGCAGCTTATCTCCTCCCTCCCCCCATGCTGCCTAGGATGCCTATAATGTCCTGAGTTCAGGCACTTATGGCATCATCACTGGATCGTGCCCTAAGTAAGTAAATTAATCAATCAACTGGATTTCTACAAACAAGTCTCCTAACAATGCAGATCCAAACATGAAGATTTTGTCCCAGGAAAAGCTAGTCCGATCTGGTGGCACTTGAATCGATTGCAACTGGCTGGCCGCACTGGCTTCAGTGGGACGGGCTGGTGTCAAAGAGGGAACCTCAAATTGGGCAAATTCTTCAGATGAATATGGTTATTGGTTCAAGGGTGTAAGGGGTGAAGGGAACTGCCCACCATCTCAGCAAAACTCTCCCTTTCACTCATGAAAGCATTTTTGCAGTCTCTCACCTACTGCTGCCTGGGTGCTACTTTTTTTTCATTGAGGTGTTTCTACACTGATCCCAGCCAAGCAGATATTACATATACTGGCATTCAGAATGCCACTTGGTGGATCAGGTCTGGTTCTGGGGCAATACTGGGGAAAAGGAACCTCACTTTGTCTGCCCTGCACTTGTGGGGCTGTTGTCTGCCAGGTCTACCTCTGCCCATTCATAGTGAGGCAAGACTGGTTGGGCCAGAACAGAGATGCCAGTTGCAGGGCCATCAGCATCTGAATGGGCATCTGGCTGCAGATGCCACCCATCCACTCCCAGGTGAGGCACAGAACTGCAAACTGGAGCATCTTTGTGGCAGAGACGTACTCTCGGGTTCTGCACTGCACCTGCCCAGCCCGTCAGCCTTTGGGGCCCTCTTGGACAGCAAGTGTGACTAAATTCTTCCTGTCTGAGCTGGGACCTTCAGCCGACAGCCACATGTGGTTCCTTACCATGAATGTCTGCTATACAGCAGACCAAGCCGCACTAATGTTAAAAAATGGCCCAGTTCCAACATTCTCACTAATGCAACATACAGTTTGATGTCAACCGTGATCTGCCCATTGCATTGGCAGGGTCGCAAAGGACAAATGAAATCTAGTGATATGTTTGGATAACATTAAAATTTTGCTTTCACTCCCAGTTAACAAAATGGCACCATCTTATTTCTGCACTTGCAAATCTGACATTTCCCCAGATCAGCATGGATAGTGGCCCTGGGAGGCATGGGATGTCACACCATTGTTGCAAGCGTCATCCTGGTGCTACATTTATTAATACAGTAGAGCTTTGGATTAGGCCAGACAGGGGCTTTTTCAGGTGGAATGGCTGCTGAAGCTTAAGTAGCATAGTTTAGCCAAAACAAACATGGAATATCTAAAATCTAGGAAACAGACAACAGTGAATATGTGCCTTTCTAAAAAGGGTACTGGAGAATGCTTGCAAAGAACAGAGTTAATGGCAGCCCCAGACTTCTCGCCTGTCTTTAATTATTCCAAACAATTAAAACTCCTGAAGTAAGCATCCTTAAGGGATCAGTTGCTCTTCCAGCAGGACAGATCTATGTTATTTCAGTGCATTGTTAATAGCACTTATGTTCGTTTTGTTCCAAAAAACCTACCAAGCACTCATGGAAAATCAAGAGCAATGGCTTCTTTTCTTAAAAAAAAAAAAAAGCTTCTCAATAATTTTTGGCAATAAATAAACTGCATAATCTTGGCAAAAATTGATGAATTCATTATCTTCAAATAGTGGAAAATATTATAAATGGCAGTAAATGAAATAAATGGGTGTTTCCACTGTAATGTGCTATTCTCTGAGCCACCCAGAAAGAACACAGTTTGGCGAGCTGGGTGGGTAGGTCTTAGACAAAGTGCAAACTCTTGTTCTTAGGCTTAAATGCTTGTTTGAGAAGGGGGTACTTTATGCTTTTATTGTAAAGGGATACATGGAAACCGAGAGAGACTTGACAGTCCAAAAACCTCCGTGCATTTCGGTGTTTAGTCATGCCGGCCACATGACCATGGAGACTGTCTGAGGACAAACGCTGGCTCCCTTGTCTAGGAAACGGAGATGAGCACCGCCCCCTGGAGTCAGGCATGACTGGACTTAATGTCAAGGGGAAACCTTTACCTTTTACCTTTAAGTTGTCTCTTGCTGCTTTCTGACACTAACCACCTTTTTCATTTGTTGGATACATTAATGGTCTGGGGAAACTGGGGAAGCTGTTTGTTCACCTACATACACAGAGGAGTAAAGGGTCATTTGGGATTTAAGTATGGTTTACCACTGATGCAGTGAAGGCGAAGTAGGCAGATTTCTGCCCTTTCAAAAATCAGACATGAAATCAGGCAGGAATAGTGCGCAGAAGTGCAGGTGAAGAGGTTTGACACAACGGTTGCGGCCCCACTTGTGCCAATACGTTGCCATATACACCTGCCTTGAACTAGTAAGTAATGCCAGGTTTGGTGAGACTTCCTTCCAGGGGTGTGAGTATAGGATTGCTGCCCTAGTTGGCAGCTAATCAAGGCATACAAAGAAAAAGAAAACTTGATCCTTGAAAGATTTCAAACATGCTCTACAGGTTAGTCAGCTGAAAAGCCTTCGAAAGCTTCTAGGCGAGGCTGTGATTGTGCAATCTCCTTCCCTCGGGCACAGAGTCGTATGAGGGGTCTAGGCGATGGCGTCTCCTACAGGTTCCCCCACTGCTTCTTTGGTCTTCTCTCTTGCCACATATGCACACACGCATTAGGGAGGGAAGGAGGGAACACTCACACAATACATTTTGCTTGGTGGATTTGGGCCCTACCTGCCTCCTTTGCTTTTCTGAATGTTTGTGTTGTTGCTTATAGCACATAGCTAAAAGGAATGGAACACAGTGACTCAGTCCCTTTGTATTCAGCTATGGAAATACACTTGTCAAGTCCAGAACAGTTTTTTATGCCCAAGTTTTCTTTACATCTACTTGGAACCTAAAAGATGCATTAATGTGGGTTTCTTTTCTTTTAAATACTTCCATGCTAAATATGGAAAGACACGGTTTTATAGTTCACACTGAACCAGAACCATTCATGTTTGGGACCGAGAGAAAGATTCTGCTCCAATCCAAAAGTTATGCTCATAGCTGGGATGCAGGGGGAGTTTAAATTATGGAGTGAACCGGTGGCAATAAATGGATTTTGAAAGGAAAAAGGAAAAGCCTGCATTTTTATGATTATGGAAAGGGAATCCTATTTTATAAGCAGTTTGAGCAATGTATTCTTTCTTCTACAGCAGAGGTGGGAAGAACATGGCATTCCAGATGTTGCTGGGCCACAGTGCCTATCTTCCTTTGGCAGCATAGCTAATGCTGAGGGATGCCGAAGATGCAGTCCAACAGCCTCTAAAAGCTTACAGATTCCCATCCCCAATCTACAGGGAAAGGCTTCAAGGAAATTAAATTGATCTATGTCAACAGGGCATCATTAGAAAGCCCTTGGCATAAGTACTCATTCTGTTGTTTCCTTTAGCAAAAGCAGTTTATGGAGCTGAACATGCAGAAGAAATAGCAGCTTCACAGCAGCCAGATTTGTGACTCCTGTTCTTTATGACATCAGGGTGACATCACTGGGACATCAGAGTAGCAGAGCAAATGACAACCAAAGAGGCAACTGACTCACGTGCAAGATCAGCAGGCCTGAAACACTGCAAATTCTTACTGGTTTTAGGGAGTCACTTGGCAAATTAAAGGCATTAGGAAGAAGGCCACACAGTTCCTGAAGACCAGGTCAGTTAAATGCAAGCTGAACAAATACCGCAGAAGTGACTTTCTGCCGAACTCCTGGCTGAAAGGGAGAAAGATAGGAAGCGATCAACCCATCCATTGTAGTAATTCTGATGGTCAGGTATTCTTTGGCCACTGTTGTGTGGCCTTTTGCATTTTTGGTGTTCTTTACTGTGACCTGGGTGGAGGAACTGTGCTGGACTATTCTTTCCCAGCTGTGCCCTCCCAGGTGCTCAGTGCAGGACCACCATAGTGAGGGTCTGGGAGTCACTTCCTATTGAGGTTTAGCCTCTCAGTGGCCTTTCCTTTCTGCAAAGGTGGGGGACCTATTGGAATGAACCACCCACAGAAGCAAATGGATTCCACTGCTCTCCAAAAGACTCTGGGGGATTTTTTCCTGGTACAATGGTTGCTGCTGTCAAAACTCTGGTCCCTCTGCAGAATTCAGAGGTGGCTTTGGCAGTGGACCCTCTCCTTCTGAGCAGAGCCCAGGCAGTTCCTCGGAATACACTTGAGCTGAGGACAATGGAGGAGGAAGGAGGCAGCTAGAACACAGGCGGAGGAAAGCTCATTGTAGGAACACATGCTAGATCTCATCACTGAGCCTACTCTGTAGGGGTGAAGGTGGCAAATAAGGGGTTCTCTTGCACCAGTTATCCACTGGAACTTTTCCAAGTGGTTCATGGTCTTCTGTAAACTGGTCCAGGAAGAGAGATGGTGGAATCCACAGTACCACTCTGACTTGTTTGAAAGACAGATTGAAGATAACATCTTCACAACTTGGGCACTGCAATTGATGCAGTTCCAGCTGTAGATGTGGCCAGAGCACAATCTGGTCTAATTTTATTGGGTGGGTTTTGGCTGCTGAGGCCTGAGGATGTGGCAAGGTGCTTGGCCAAGTCTGCCTGACCACCTGTCTGCTGGAACCTCGCTCTAATGAGGAGGGGATGACCGCTGAGTCCAGGAGCTGGTCAACTCCTTCTTGAGAGAAGGAATGGTCCCAGGCTCTTTAAAGGATTCTGTTATTTGGCCACTCCTGAGAAAGTCTAATATGGACCCAGAAGAGGAGAGACTGACAGAACTGAGCATGTTCAGCCTTGAGAAGAGAAGACTGAGTTGGGACATGATATCCCTCTGTAAGTACCTCAAAGGCTGTCACAAAAAGGAAAGTCAAGATTTCTGCTTGCTAATGCCAGAGCGTAGGACACGGAATGATCAGTTCAAGTTGTGATAACCCAGATTCAGGCTGAACATCAGGAAAAGCTTCCTCATGGTCAGAGCAATACAACAGTGGAACCAGCTGCCTGGAGAGGTGGTGGGCTCTCCCACACTAGAGATATTCAGGAAGAAACTGGACAGCCATCTGAGTGGGATGGTGTAACGTGGGGTCCTGCTGCAGCAGGGGGTTGGATTCCATGGCCTTCATGGCCCCTTCCACCTCTACGATTCTGTGATTCTATGAACACCTGCAGGCCAGTTGCTAACATTCTGGACAAGGGGCTTAGCATCCATAACCAAGCATTCTTGAAAGAAATCAATGATCTAGAATCTAGATCTGTTTCATCTGGGCTTTAGGCTTGGTTTTAGAATAGAAGCTACCTAAATTGCCTAAATTTCACAAGAAAGAGAGTAACAGGCGAGTGCAACCCTGTTGATTCTCTTGGGTCTCTCAACATATGATTCACTGTGAAATTTTTGGATGTGATTTCCGATGACATCTTTCAGGATAGTCTGACTGGGATGGGAACTGCATGTCCTGTGCTGCAATGCCTCCACTCCTACTTGGATAGGCAGGTCCAGAAGCTGACGCTGGGGTTGTTTGCTCAGTGCCTTGGCGGCTCTGCGATGGAGCTCCTTGGGGCTCCATTCCATCCCTGCTGCTCTTCAAAATCTGCATGAAGGCACCAGGAGGGAGAACATGGCAGTTCTGAATCAGCACCTAAGCATGGTGATGGGTTGGACGAAGGCCAGAAAACGGAGACTGACTCCAGCCAAGAAATGATTGATACGCAACCTGTTCCAGACTGAGTTGCACTTCCTGTGCACAATTGGGGTTGTAATTTCTGGGTGCTCTTCAATCCAAAATGGTCATTGCAGGCCCAGGTGGACTTGGGGGACTTGGCAGGTTAGGCTGTTATGCCCACAACAATTCTACCTGGATGGAGACAGACTTGTGCAGTTATCCGTGCTCCAGAAACTTCTGCTGGTCCAAAGCAGACCGGCATGATGTTCATGGGGGATTGGCCAATGGCATCACGTCATGTCACGTTCTTCCATCTGTGCCGGCTGCCGCTCCATTTCAGGGCCTGAGTCAAAGTGCTGGCGCTAACATTCGAAGCTTGGAGATGCTTGGGTGCCACTAACCAGAAGGATGATTTCCTCCCCAAAGAAGTGAGGGGAATAGCTACTAGGAAGGGCTCGGCCTTTTCCGCTGTGCACCTCAGTTGTGGAATGAACTCTGCAAGGAAGCTCAGTGCGGTCATTCTGCGGTCAGGTGAAGGGCTCTTTTTCCCAGGCATTTCAGACATTTAGTTTCTGCTATGTTAAAATACTTTAAATCTTTGCCATGCTGCTAGGGTCGATCTTGTTCTTTATTTTTCATTTTTGTTTAAGCTGTCATTTGAAATGTTTAAATGTTTATACAATATTTTACCTTGTTGTATTTTAGGGTTTCAGTTGCTGTGGACTATCCAGACAATTTCAGCTATTGGACAGGCTACAGAAGTAATTAAGCAAACAAATAATTCTATTCAGAAATGTGCTGAAAATAGAAAAGGCCAAAGAGAGGATAGCACTGGGAGATGGAGAAGGAAATCCGAGTTCAACATCTGTGGGAATGCTTCCTGATCAGCAGTTAGTAAATTGGGACATCAATGCAGGCCAGTATTGGAGGATCAGCAAAGGAACTTGGCTGTATAATGCAGGAAAGGTTATCTTCTGCTGAACACAGTTGTATTTGGGATGAAGGCTTTCTTCCTCAGCTTTCGATTTTCATCATGCCATTTCCTGTAGTGCAATCAGAAAGCTGTCACCGTGGCAACAAGGGTATTACAGATTAGGATTAAAGAGGTGAAGAGGGAGGGAGGATTAAATCAGGCAATGCCTGTGAGAAAGACAAATATAGTGAGTGAAACTTTTCATGAATGGCACTCATATCTGCGGAGAAGTCCTGTATAAATAGATTGGCACAGCATTTGCCTGATAAGTTAAACCCAGTGAAGAAAACTGAAAGTAGATGTGATGTGTTTTGTTGGGCCATATCCTGGTCCTCTTCATAAGCCGTGTCTCCTGAGCCAAGGATTTTCCAGCCAGAAGGGAACTCTATGGATGACAAGGTAGCTTCCCAACAGATCCAAGGTGTGTTACCTGTGGATACCAATCAGCTGAGAGATGGGCAGTCTAAATAAGCCATCTAAGTGGCTTGCAGGATGGGAAGAGCACAGAGGTGATGTTCACATCTGCCCCCTTCTTACCTGTATAGGATGCCCGTAATCCTCTGAGGTTGGAGGGTCAGAGCCATCCTGACTGGACAGCACCATGACTTCATTTGTATGGTAAACCACAGTCCCCATCATCCAACCTTCTGTGGAAATAAATTGTTCTAGAGGCAAGCATTGGACTGTGTTAAAATTAAATGTTAGAGACGCATGAATGGATAGGTATCTGTGGTGGTCTTGTATATCCTATAGCAAACTATAACCCCTGACAATTTGGTGGAAATGTTCAAACATGAAAGAAAGAAATCCTTCCCAGTATGTCCCCTTTGGATTTTTTATTCTATAAAAACCTCAGAGTTTGTATAATGTTAAATAATGTTACCAATACTAGTGTTTCATTTTCTAATGAGTGTGGGTATTTCTAAATAAGTCTCATACTAATGCCATTTCATGTCTTTCCATGCTTGTGGACTCAAAACCATACTGTTCACAGACAAGAGGAAAGCAGCAGCAGTTTTGGAGTATTCAAAGTTTGCAGAAATGTAAGAAATATGGGGGGGGGAAGTATAAAGAATAACCTCCAAACAACTACAAAAGTCAGAAAATGGGAAACTCCATCAGTGGACAGAATGATGGATTGGAACGGCTTGAACCGAGGGAGAGAAAAATAGACATATAAAAATGGCAAAACACCCCATGTAATCCTCCAAAGACATCTTTTCTGGGTTCAGATTGAGAAGCTATTTCAAAATGCTCTCAAGGATAAGAGCAATATTTGGAAATCAGTGGAGAAATCAAGGATTTTGATGCAGCTGGGTTTGGTTTCTGGTGTGCTCATCCCATTCCAAAAGCAGCCAAAGAACCCCAAGAGTTGTGGGATCACAGCTGTATTCTCCTCCTGTTCAAGCTTGCACAACCCCTGCAGCATCTCACAGACTGGCAGGTCATCCTGTAATTCTACACACCCCTGTTTTTTTGCAACAGTCTCCCCCATGCACACCACCGTTACACTTTGTGAGTCACTTTTGTGCATGGTCTGTGCGTTGCCTCAGTTGGTTTTGCAACAGCTTGTCATGGCTTGACTTCTGAAGAAGGTTTGTTAATATACTGGATATGGCAGGTTCCTTTCGGAAATCAGCAGTCTCCCAAATGTTTTGAGAGCCTATTCATCTCACACTGGATAGGTCTGTATTTACTGCAGAATTTCTGTGAGTCAGATGCATTCAGTGACAAGGCACTATAATTTAAGAGGTCTTCAGGCATGACACCCTCAGGGAACCCCTGGAATGTGGGATAGAGAAGATCTTAGCATTTTGTGAGGGTACAATGGATCTTGAGGTGGAAAAGGCAGCACTGTTAGGGAGGTGGGCCCTCTGCTGGTCCTGGGGGGCCTGGTGATTGCCCAACCATGCCACCCACTCAAGGTGGCCCTCAAGCCACAACTTGGGAAGCTTAGACTGGCATTAAATGTTTAGGCAACCAAGAGCTCATAAGCTAAACAGGAGGAGAAGTTGGCTACTACAGGAAGGGTCTTTTTGGTGGCGGCACCTCAACTCCCCAAGGAGGTGCGCCTAGCACCCATGTTTCACTGCTTCCAGCACCAGGTAAAAATCTTTTCATTCACCCAATACGTTAAACATTTTATTTTTAAAAAATCTATTTTATATTATATTTTACTGTATTGTATTGCTGCTGCATCTTGCATTAATTTGAGCACTACTGTTGCCAGCTTAATTTGGATCCATAGCAGCTATTGTAGTATTGATGTATTTTCATTTTAATGTATTGTTTTATTGTTTATTTGCATAGTTTGATTTTGTAAACCACTCAGAGTTGTCTGGACAAATGGGTGGTATAGAAATTAAATGAACAAACAAGCAAAGAAGAGCCTTGAAAAACATCTTTGTTCAACGTGTGGTGACCCTTTCGATCTTGGCTCAAATGTCTTCTCAGTTACAACTGAAAGGGCTTTCACCTGAGCACATTTTTTATTATTAATCATTACTAATATATTTATAACCTGCCATACCAAGAAACTCGAGGCAGCTTACGTAATTCTCCTTCTCCTCTCAATCTTATCCTAGAAATAGCAACCCTGTGAGGTAGGCTGGGCTGAGAGACTGTGTGAGGTGCAAAGTCACCCACTTGGCTCCATTTTGGCTGAGCGGGGACTAGAACCCAGCTCTCCTGGGTCCCAGTCCCATGCTCTTAACCACTGCACCACACTGGCTCTCATCTGAAGACCCCTTATACTGAACTAGTCCATTAGTCCGTGTAGCCTTGCAGTGCCTTCTGTACCGACTCTCCCAGGTCTTCGGCAGATCATTCTCAGTCCTTTTGTCCCAAAGCCCTTTTCCCTGGAGGCCAAACTCAGTGACTTCTGCACTGAGAGCGTGTGCTCTGCCATGACACCGGGCCGCGGCCGTACCCTCCCAGTCCCAGCTAGACTTCCTTTCCCATGCAGTCACAGCCACCTCAGGAAGCTCAGTGCTGGGCGTGGTGATATTCCTTGCCAGCCACAGCAGAAGTGTCAACTTCAGCAGCTGCCTATCAGTGCCCAAGGCCCAGAAAAAGACAAAGGGGCATTGTGGAGCTCGCTGCACTCTGTTGGATCAAGCGTGTGTCACCGCTGTGTCCACTGCCAACCGGCACGTCGCACGTCAAGACCTCCTGTGCCTCCAGCCCAACCCGAGTCGGGGCTCCTTTCTCCCACTCGCCGCATGGGCCGGGCAGAAGAGCAACGCTCCACCGCGCCAGGATCCTCTAAACAGCACCGTGCTCCCTGCTGCTTGCACAGCTCTTCCTCCTCTTTGCAGCTCCTTCTCCCTTCACACAAGTGGCAGAAACTGGCACCACCTTCCTGCATAGACTAGAGTGGGACTGATTCGTCTCCAGAAGGAACTTGTGCAAATCAAGGAATTTGCCTAAATTTTTTGCAAACAGGAATGACTTTCTCTTAATCTGTGCAAGCAGTCCCCGGTCTGCAGGTTGTTCACCACTGATGTGAACAGATGCGATATCTATTTAACTTTCTCCCCACCATACAGATGACCAGATCATTGAATCAGGTGCCTCTGCTGGTGGAGAGGATGATGGCATGGAATCGTTTGAAAGAGCAGAGCGAGAGAAAAGTAGATGGCTGATCAGGTTTGACCATAAGGATTAGGGAGAGTTGGACGTTCATCCCCTTGCAGATGATGGAATGTAAAGAACAATCCTTCTTCCCGTCTCCTGCTGCCTGAGGCGAAGGCGAGAGTGATGCCCACTCCCCTTCAATGTACAGCGACCGACTGGGCTGGCAGCCGAACTTTGCTTCAACACCGGAAGCAGGAGAGGGTCCTCCGTGGCACCTGGGGCAAGCAGGGTAGCTTGGGCAGCCTTGTTCTCCGAAGGGGTGGAATGGCTGGGGGCTCCCACTGCTGCCGCCTGCCATCCACCGCCCAAGGTGACTGCCTCGCTCGGCCTCCTCCATCTCACCTCTTCACCAGGCTCCCTGTACGAAGCTGTGTATTTATTCAGTGACTCGGATACTGGCATAAGGTTTATCTCAGTTCATTCAGTGCTCCACCTTGAAGTCTGGCTTCAGCCCAATACTAAAAATGGGCATTGGAGTAACACCTGAGAAACAGCTCCTGAGAGCCAACAAACTGGCTGACTTGCTGCCAGGATGTGGCCAATATCCCTGAAAGAGAAGGGCTTCTGCCTCATGCGGCAGCCTGAAACAGCTGTGCGTTGGCTGCATGATAAAGCAATAGTACAGTCACTATTTGAAGTGTATTCTGGGCAGGGAAAAGAAAGCACTTCTTGGCAAAGGGCATAATTAAGTTATGGGACCCTCTTCCACATTAGGGGTTTCGGCAAATTCACAGGAGGAGGAGAGGTTAACAAATGGCTGCTAGGCACAGTAGTTAAATAGAGCCTCCAGGTTCAGAGGCACTCTATCTCTGAAGAGCCGTGGTTGAGGGGTACACAGTGGCTGTGGGCTGTTGCCTTCATGCTGTACTCGTGGGCGTCCTAGTTGCCTGGCTGTGAATGGTTGGAAGCAGACTGTCGGGGCAGAACTGGCTCCTTGGTTTGTTTCCGCAGAGCTCTTATGGTCTGATGTCCTCTAGCAAAGGAATCAGGAAGGAGGTTGCACCGCATGCCATGGGGTGTGCATGCAGAGGGGTGCCGGCACAAGGCAGCCTTGACTGACAGCAGTTCTGCATTTCCTAGAAGAGTAACTTCAGCCCTGATTCTCTCTCTCTGACTACCACCCATACCCACAATCCACTGGAGAATTTCAGGCTATCCCGGGAGTATTTTCGATGAAATCTTCCCTCCTCGACATCTTCACCTGTGAATAAGAAAGATCCATTTCAGGCACCATCACAGTTCCAATATTGCTGAGTGTTATTTTCATATTGCGGAAAGGAGCTGTGAGTGTCTTGATCCACATTTCTTCTGTGTTCCTGCTTCTTCATCTGCCTGCATGAACTGATAATGTGGTTTCATTCAACATTCACTGAGCTGAAATCACTCAGAAGATTTCTGCTTTCAAACTCTTGGAGAATTCTACCTGCGCTCCCCAAAATACTCATTTGACAATATGCCTCCTCCAATTTAGCCTCCTTCAGGTAGGATGGGGAGAGTCTGAGTATTTGGCCATTATTGCCATTGGCTTGGCTGGGCCACTGCTTTGCAGGCAGACAGTCCCCACTTCAAACCTGGCATCTCCAGGTAGGTTTGGAAAGCATCATCCTTGCAACGCCACACAGCTCATGCTGCCAATGCCGAAGCCCCTGGGCTACAACACTTTGGCTCAGTAGAGGGCCTGCTTCTTCCAGAGGAGAGCACGGTGCTCAGAATTTTACCCATCAGGCCCTGAGGCAGCTCCATGGCAAGCGGCCGAGTGTTCCTGAAGTTGCTGCTCTTTTGATCTCATTTGCAGTTGAGTGCTCCAGCATTTCCCTCCACAGGACCTCAGGTGTGCAACTACTGGTGGCAAAGGAGTCCTGCTCCTGCAATGACATTTACAGAAGCCAGAAGGCTCTTCCTTCAACACCAGGGCAGGCCAAGGGGCACAGTGGCTCTGCCCCCCCACCCCCACAGCTGCCTCTGGGCTCCTCACCCTCAGAACTGTTGCCTGAAGTGCCTGCCACTCACTGTCTCGTCGTACCGCCAACCCCGAATATTTGCTGCAAAGATGCACACATTTCTTTAGCACCCAAGGCAAGAAGAGACTGTTAATTTCCCCTTAGTTTAATCACTTTCCAGAATGAGGGATGATTTCCTCTCTATATTTAGTGATTCCTTTTTGGCCTTCAGTCAGTTTCAGATAAACCAACGTTTCCACTTTCCAGTTATTTAAAAAAGTGTGTGCATGTAGAGAAAGAGGTATGACCAAACCAACGCCCTCAACGCCACGGAGACTGTATCCCAAATTAATTATCCAGGTTGCAGCTGCATGATCTTGCTAAAGATGTGAGTAATAATTTAGTTTAATATTAAATGACTTATCTTTGAAAAATGCTTCCCTGCCTCTGGTGTAATTCAGGCAAATGGGAACATGCTTAGGAGCCTAAGTGAACATTCAGTAATGGAAAGAAAGGAAAATTGTCCAGAAGGATTAGGGTGTAGTATATGTATGTTGGGAACTGGTTGAGGGGGAAAGGAAAGCAAAGTTACATGATGGTTGACTTGCAGTTAAAAGGAAACTCGTTTCTAGAAAGTTTTGACACTCATTAGAAAACAAAATCAACGTGTTAAAAATATTTGTAGAAAAAGCTTTTAAGGTGTTTAGGTGTTTATATAGTTCAACAGCTGAAACTTTCTGGGCAGTCCACAAAATTGCAAATCACAACCACAAATACAAGAGAATGAAAGTATTCTAACATCTTTAGCATAGGGAAGCTGAGATGTGATAGGGAGACCACTCCTTAACCAGGGTGTGGGGCACCATGGAGAGGGCCCACTTGGCACCTTTCCAGCATCACGTGGAAGAAGGCCTCAGATGCTCATCCTTGTGTCTGGATGGGCTCATGGCTAAAGTAATGGTTCCAGGCTGTTCTTCTCTTAAAATGCTCGCTTTCTCTGCAAAATATATAGCATTATAGGTTTGCAGTCCTGTGGATGCTGGGAGGGCAGTGGGGCAGCTGGGTCATGTTGGACCCTGGATTCAACACAGGTGTCTCACAGGTGTGTTGTGGGAGGGGCTTAGACAGCCACGCCTATTCTTCAGTTAGGATGCACGTGTTTGCACGGGAATACGCATCATGGTGTTGTAGAAAGGTTCATCTATTTGAAATATAAAACCAATACAATGAACATCAGGAGCCATAAGCAAGCCTGGTGCGTGAGCCACAGCCCATGCAATGTCTGTGCAAATAAGGAGAAGGAACGTTGCGGCAGGCAGCATCAATCCCAGCATGCTCAGCTGGCGCAGGAAAGTCTGAGCTTTCCAAAAAGATGGCAGGTTTGCTTGTCCCATCAACTATCGCCCTCTGGGTGGGCATTTGGGATCCCTGGGGCTGTGGGGGTCCTGCAGCTTGGGCTCAAGATCCCGCTCCACCTACACAATGTAAGATGGCATCCCAGGGGTGATCGGACTGAGTCAATAAATATCCCTTCCAAGTGCACAGAGAAATTTTAAAAAAGGACCCAGTGGCAAGGGACCAAAAAAGAGTCGGAATACTGTCCCTCTCCTTTCCAGCCTGCTGAAGTGAGCCTGGTGCAGCTCTGGGTTTGGCGTGCTCCTCATCACGGATTCCCCTGCCTTTGTCCCCATTGCCCTCGCTGCTGTGCCTACCTGCAAGCCCTTGAGATTAAGTCTGGGTGAACGCCAAAGGACTTAAGCCTGAGCAGGGTACGTAGGACCGCATGGCATCAAAGAAGTTTTCTTCATCTGGGGCTGAATGGTGATCTCCTATTAACTCACACTTTTTAGAGAGCATAATCTTTTGTACAGTCCTACTAGCTGTTGTAATGCTTTGTTTGTGATGCACTTATATTCATGTTTTTCATACTGTTTCCTGCACTTCACTTGAGCATAATTATTTTAATGTGTGGTTCTCCTCTCTTTCTTCTGAATTACATTTTGTATTTTTAAGTTATCCACTTTGTGAAATATACAGTGGGAAGTCAAGAAGTTTTAAATCACATTAAGTTAAATGTTTCTGTGATGGGGAGGGGAAATTAGTACAATGAGACATTATTGTTGCTTTTTTAAAAAGGAGAATGTATGTCTTTCCTTCCGTGCCTCTCCAAATGGTGTAAAATAGTTGAAGAATAGTATTGAAATTGGTTTTTTAAGGTTTTAAGAACACACCATGCAAATGTTTTAACTCACTCTGGGGGCTCAAGCCATGAAACAGTTGAACTGGTGTGATGGGCCAGAAGGGCTGATGGAAGAAGCAAACTATTTGTCCTCACAGTGTTCCAGATTTGCTCAAGGGTGCCCTGATGTTGGGGTACCTCTTCTTTACTGGTGTGAGGCAGAACCCCGAATTTGAACCAGGCCCCCCCAGCAATGGAGGCACAGAGCCTCCACAACTCCTGTGCTCACACAGGCTAAAGCCGTATCCGGTTGCTCTCTCTCGCGGGCACTAGATGATCAGGGAACTGCTGCATGGTGTTTGCAGGGCAGGTTCAAGCCCCAGGAGCTCCATTTTTTGCCCCTGACTAGGGGTGGGAGCGCCAGGGAAACTCAAGCTTGCCAGAATGCTCTGAATGTCCATTTGAAGCTTGCTTCTGCTAACTCCCATTTTTGCCTGCGGCACGTGTGCCAGTTCATTTAAATGGGAAAACCCGAGGCTTTCTGTGTGCAATTTTTTTTTAAATGTGCACTTCCACCTCTAGCTAAAGTATGAAAATGAACATTATGTTGGAAAAAACATATACTTCAAAGTATACATTTTGTTCAAACATAAGCTCAGGTTTGGAAACATGTGGACCTACTTTTCTCAAAAAAATGTCTTTGTGGTCAGGGTTCTGAACTGGGCAAGCTTGGATCATGTGGGAATTGAGACAAAAACTTTCTACATCCCTACTTCTGACGTAAAGCATTTGATTATTTCTCCTTGTGCATCTCCTTGTGCATTTTCTGACTGCGTTTTCCCTCTTCTGTTTTTGGGCTGAGCATGTGGCAATTCTACTCTCATGACACTGCCCTCTCTCACCCACCCCAGCAAAGAATAAGATTACAGGCTTGCTCATCCCTGGGGCTAATCATCTTTACATCCAGCAGCATCTAGTGGTATTGCTGCTCCTCCCACAATGCCCACTGAACAGAATTTCATATGTATTTCTCTTAAATGAAGTCTCTTAAGAATGACCTGAGAAGCTGCATCCATGGAATAGAGCAGAACTTTGCCAGCCCCGGAATGGCTTTGGAGAATGAGACGTGGCATCTTCCATCTGTTGCGGCTTAATTATTCTGCCTCGCGTAACGTACTCGCAGTGAGTAAGATGTCTTTCACCAACTCATGAGGTCACTCCTTTATACCTCTTGCTCCTCCTGCATCCATACCTATCCAGGGACATCAGCTCTCACTTTCTGGAAAAGACATCATCGTGATTGCACATACCTGACTCAGAAGCCTGTGGGTTTACAGACCTGGCTGCAATAACTCTGACACTGGAATAAGCGGCTCATTAAAAAAGGAAAAAACCCGGGAAGCACATCTGTGGCACACAGTGTTTGAAAGCCCTCCGTGAAAGGCCTGTGGATCTGATCCTGAGCCCCTGAGATCCTGCTGGGGTTTTCTCAGACCCAGCTGCACTGGGATTGCTCCAGTAGACCTCCATCTTGACCTCTCCAGTTACTTCTCCTGCTGGAAAACCATATGATATCCATTAAGGCCCCAGTGCCAGCAGATGTGCAGGTGTGCCGATGACACATAGCTCCATCTCTCCCCAATTTTAAACTCCATGTCAGCTGAGACTGTGGACATGCACAACCAGAGTCGCCTAGGTGAGGGCTGGCACACTGGCACACCATCCTGGCTAGAGAGAGGTGGAGAAGTGGTGTTCGCCTGGTCTAAATGGGGTCGTGCTGAAGGGTAGGTCCATAGTCCTGGTCGCTCCTGGATCCAACCGTATCACAGGTATCTGCAGCAAAGGAACATGAGGAGAGCCCAAGGTTGGCTCAGAGCAAGGGTCCTCCCATCCAGTGGTAAACCCACAAGCAGGGCATGAATGCAACAGCACTCTCCAACCCATGTTCCCCAGCAACTGTTTCTGATATTGGAACCATCGGGTCTGGTAGCCACCAATAGCCTTCTCCTCCCTGAACTTGTCCATTTCCCTTATAAAGCTATTGAGGTGGCTACATCTTGTGGAAGTGAATTCCACAGCTAGAAGTGCTTCCTTTCATCTGCCTGGAATCTCCCACCAACCAGCTTTTCATGGGATGATTCCAGGCTCTATTGTTTTCTGACAGAGGGAGAAACATGCCTCTCTGCCCATTCTCTCCAAATGTAAATAATTTGATGCAGGTCTAATATGTCTTTGCTTTGTTGTTGTTGTTAGTCGCGAAGTCGTGTCCGACCCATCGCGACCCCATGGACAACACTCCTCCAGGCCTTCCTGTCCTCCACCATCCCCTGGAGTCCACTCAAGGTCACACCAACTGCTTCAGTGACTCCATCCAGCCACCTCATCCTCTGCCGTCCCCTTCTTCTTTTGCCATCTATTCCTCCCAGCATTAGGCTCTTCTCCAGGGAGTCCTTCCTTCTCATTAGGTGGCCAAAGTATTTGAGTTTACTGGCTATTTTTTCCTAAGCTAAACAATCCCATGGAGGCACCCACTGACCACAGGGTTAGGCTGAAGCACTAGCGGCAACCTCTCTTTGATAGGGACGGCTTAGCCATGGCCATCCATCCTCGGGTGCCATTCAGCAATGGCTGCAGCAATGCACCGGATTTGGGGCCGCTTTTGAAGATTGCCCATAGGCTGCCATTCCGAGCCCAGCCACCAGGTTAGGAAGTGATATCAGGAGTCAGAGTGCATCGCTCCAGTGCTTAACCAACTGCGCTGGTTGGCTGGCAGTCCATTTTGATCATGCATGCAGGCATTTACGGAGGGTGGTCCCTTATCTGAAAGGCTGACAGTGGACGGTCCTCTGCTGGAAGACATCCTCTGCTGCTGGGTGGTTCAGTCAGAGTGTAGTTTAGAGGCCCAGAACCACAAGAAGGGAGGAGCAGAGGGCCTTGGAGCCACTCATTAATGGCAGCCCCAGTGGGGCCACGGCTCCCTTGCGCACCACCTTCCCCTCTCTGGTGAGATGCATTGCATCTCTATTGCAATGGCAATCATGTTTGCTAGATACTCACTGCATGCCTAGGGCTCCCCTTGTGCCCGCTTCTTTTGCAGTGCATTCCCCCTCTGTTGGTGGTGCATCAGAGGCCACCTTGCTTTGGGTTTAAAAATGTCCTCAGCCTCAGTGCAGTGTTTGCTGGTTGTGGAAATCTATAAAAAGTAAACAGCCTCCTTTAAATGGGCCATATATTTAAAGACACACATAATGTTGAAGACATGTATACACTAGCTTGCAAAGTTCACTAAAACCTTTGTTACCTGGGAGCAGGAAATGAGTAAGCATGTCTCATTTGAGGTGGCTGGCTCATATTCCACCCTGGAGGTGAGAATTTCTCCTTGATTTTCTTAGGTGGCTGTCTCAGTATACAGACAAATGCTCTGTCTGTCTGTCTGTCTACACATGGATACACACACAGAAAGGGCATCTCAGCTGCTATCAGGGTCACTTGAGTAAGCTTCTGGTAAGTATACTTTGTATGTCTGCACTGCAAAGCAAGGAAACTGTTCTGACAGTGCAGGGTTAATGAACAAGGAAGCCTCAAGCATGATACAAAGGTCAAGAAATGGAGGAGTAAGTTAGCTTAGTTGGTAGAAATTTAGACCTCACCAGTCTAAACAATAATCATGGAAAATATATTTATGATTTGAAAGTTGGGCCTCCCTGACAGCACTTGACCTTAAATCTGAATCATGGCTGAGACACAATGGCATGGAAGATTAAGGGCTCCTTATTACCTGTTGGGCCTTCAAGTGAAGATTTAGTTGGGACGTCATAAATAAGGGATCGTGACAGCATCACAGAGATGTTTGATTTGTCCTCTGTGTGTGTGTTTGGAACTCCTTCTTTCAAAATCAAGTGTAAAAAGTTCCAGACCAACCCCAGACTGGGGAGATTGTATACAAATGTTATTTTCTATTCCGCTCCCATTCAAGAAATGGTATGGTTCTTAAAGACCGCACCCTACACATTGTGCTTAGCTCACTGCAGCACATAGGTTAAACACTTCATCCATAAAGCACATATTAGATTATTAAATGCTTTGCAGTTGCAAAACCGATCTCTTGATTTTGCGGTGTATGACTCATGACTGCTTGATTAATGCAGATATAATTGATAACTGTGTAAGGCCGCACCGCTCCAACTCAGAACCATTCCATGGGTAATGGGGAGAAATGTGAATTGGACTGTTACTCTCACGTGGGTGTTCATTACTCTGTAGGAATACAAATATTGACTGTGATTTCTTCAGAGCAGATTGTATTTCTGTTCTTGAGACTTAAAAACTGTAAGCTGGCTCTGGAAAGCCATCATTTGTCCTTCTTTCCCCCTTGGGAATCTAACATGTCTTTGAATACAAATGTCCCACTTACTGCATAATGTGGAAGAGAAAACTGTGGGGAGCTGTAACGTGTAGGGCATGCTGTATGAAATGCTGAGCAAGTTTGTGCAGAAAGAGAGGTTGTAATTTACAAGAAACTAATGTACAATTGATTTTAGCCTTTCGGCTTTTCAGCACAATTTCAGAATGCCTTCAGTTGTATTTATGTGTTCCTTACCTAAAGAAAAGTCACAATACAGCAATATAATGCAGGAATCTTTGTTACCCACCATTTTGCCCTATAACAAAACCCCAAAGTATCACCCTTTTTGCTGTGATAATCTGGGCTGGACACCGACGGACCAAACAGCACAGGTTCAGGTAGCAGCAGTAACCATAGAAGAAACGTGTTTAGTCCATCTAGTTATCTATCCACAACCACACAAAAAGCAAATAGCATTGGCATCAGATTTTGTATCTCAGAAGGAAGTGAACACTTGCAATAAGAATCAATATGTTTAAGTAAAGCCAAGCAGATAGGGTCTCTCTCTTTCTCTCTCACATGTTTCTGTTCCGGGTGACCTTTATTGGAAAAGCTGAAACACAGGTCCCCGTGGTAATTGTTACACCACAGCAGTGCCATGGATGAAATTCCCAGTTGTGAGAAGCACACGAGCTGTGTCACTTTCCATCTTCAGGTTGCGAAACTGAATGGTGGGAGATTCAGGGCAGATCAAAGGAAGCACTGCTTCACACAGAGCATAACTAAGCTATGGAACTGGCCGCCACATGGCGTGAGGATGACCATCAATCTGGAAGGTTTTAAAGGGCGATTGGACCATCCATGGAGGGTAAGTCTGTCAGTGGCTACTAGTCATGTGGCTACCTCCAGTTTTGGAGATCAGTTTTTGTAGGATGGTGCTTTGCACGCATGTCCTACTGCTGTGCTTTTTTCAGGCAGCTGTTGATCCGCATGTGAAAAGATTGCAGGACTAGAGAGACTCTTGCTCTAATCTGGCATGGCCCTTCTTGTGCACTTAGAATTAACCCTCACCCACAGATTCTCCTTCCTTTGTCTTATTTCTTTTTTGTCCCTCTCATTTAGTTTCCCCCGTGCAAACAAAAAACTGTTAAGTGGACCTCCCATAGGAAAATGTGGTGCACGGTCAGTACTGCCGTGCAATGAATCTGAAATGCAAGGTGTGCGAATCGCCAGCTTAATAACTGTATGCCAAGCCTCATTCGATATAAAATACGCAAGCAAATTTGAGATGAACTTCACACACGGTGAAGTTCAGCTTTGGTGAATGACTCCAGAAAGGGTCTTGTATGGTCCCCACCCACCCCCAACTGCTGGGCTAGCTCTGACTTCGAGAGGGTCACATCCAAAACACGCTTAGGGGTGCTCCCTTCTCTAGCAGGACCCCGGCAGGCGCAAGTGGCAGCACTGGTGCTCCAAGCGGCCACTTCCGTGTTCCTCCTAGCACCAGCGGTTGTGCCTGCATGGCGTGCCAGGGCAGGGAGCAGGCACCAGCAGAGGGCACTGTTGGGAGCGTGGGTCGTCCATATGCAGCCTTTGGCATTGCCGCGGCTGGCAAGGGAGGCACCAAACGGGCTCCTGCAGAGCCAGAAAGAGAGCCCTCACTCCAGGAGGCCTGATTTGCAGGACCAATCCAGATGCCCGCAGGCTCTCCCGCTGATGCCAGTCACAGGTCTGAGCGATGACAGGCAGGCCTTCATGGTCCAGAGGAAATAACTGGTGCTACAGACAAAGCTTGGTGAGATACGCAGGGCAACGGCGACAAGCAGGACGCCCACGTTCTGTGAGTAATTCTGTCCTGGCTTATTCTACTGCAATCATATTCTTCCTTAGTCATTCAATTTGCTTCTGAAGGCATCTCATGGAGAAATATTTACTTATTTATTTAGTACATTTATATGCTGCACCCATTGCCAAAAAGGCTCTTTGGGTGGCGTACAATGGGTAAAACACCAATAAAATGCCAATTAAAGGATAGAATTTAACTAAATCAATAATAAAAGAAGTAAAGACTATCAGATAAAATTATAAACAATCAAAACAAAAGTGAAATAATAATAAAAACAATTTTAAAGAAGTTTTTTTAAAATTAATACAGTCTGGTGGTTAAAACCTCCCAGAAAGACAGCTGCAAGATCAATAAAACACATTAAAACCAAGTTAATCACCAAAAAAACTGTGGAATAAAAAAAGTTTTCAGCTGGCAACAAAAAGAGAAGAGTGACAATGCCTGGCCCATCTCTTTAGGGCGCTAGTTCCAAAGTGAGGGGGCTACAGCAGCCATGCGCCATGTTTTACCAAACGGGAGTAAATGGCAACCATTGGACTTTGGGGGAGAAAAGTAAAGGGGTGCAGTTGGACCCTGCTAACCCCTCTACCTCTGGTCCTCACAGCACAGTGCAGCATCCCCCAAACCTCTTTCCCAGCCCTGACGAAAAGAAAGAGTAAAGCGTGTTGGGCAGCTTCTGATTTTAAACTGGTTGAAATCATAGAGGAAGAAAGGGGAGTTTGCTTTGGCTGCCCTGATGCTAAATACTTTTGCAGGAGAATATGCACTGTTTCGTTGCAGAATAAGAAACAATATGTGTAAAGTAAACATGAGCATCTGTTAGCTGCCTAGAAGGCTGGTTGCTTTGCCCTTAGTCCAATAACAACAACAATAATGAAAGGAGGCGGCAGCAGGCAGCGGCAGCCCTGGTGGCCTCGAGTCTAACCATGTTGGTCCAGGGACTAATCTCAGGCCTGTTTGCTGCTCCCTGAATGGAAATTTGGGGGGCTCTGAGCTAGGCTTGGCTCCAGGGTTCAGCCTCAGTTGCACCTCTGCCATAGACTCTAGAAATGCAAGAAAACACGTCTGCACACAACACACACACAAGGCACCTGAATTTCAGGCTAGGATCCTGCGCCTCATCAAGGGGTGGTGGCAGGCAGTGTGGCTGACGCGTTGGCTCCTAAGGAGCTGCTCTCCTCCAATGCTATTTTGTGCTCTTTCAGTTCCATTTGCAGCAAAGAGGAAATTTCACAAACATTTGCTGGCTGTTTGTCTTTTCAGAGTAAACCTGGACTTCTTCCCTGGTCCCCACCACTTTCACATGATGGAGTGTGTGATGTGTGGAATTCCTGCTCTTCTGCTCATGAGGCACTCAGAGCAGGTTTCAAACAGAAGAAAAACACAGAAGTCCCCCCAAAATCAGAAATATGAGTGAAAAACATGATTGTGAAGAGATTCAAAGCAGCAACTTGAAATGTTGCCCTAAAGCCAGCAGTAAAACGTAGCTTATTAAAAGCCCATTGAAAGAGAAAGATTTTCAACTTACAGGGAAAAAAGCCAGATTGGGAGCCTGATAGATCTCTGTAGGGAGGTATTCATTTGAACTTTGCAAGGATTCAATGAGGGATAATCTGTTCTTTTTAATGACAGGGAAAGAACTCCTTTTGTTACAGTGCTACAAAAACATTCCATGTCTGCTTCTTTTTTCAATAAGCTTGTGAATAAGCACTGAATTGTATCAGCCTGGACCAACTCCGGGCGTTCTGGACTTCAGTTCCCATCAGTCCCAGCCAACAGGTCCAATGGTTAGAAATGACGGGAGTTGCCTGGAGGTCACTGGCTGGTCTAGATGGTGTTTCAGGACATTGGCTGTGTGGCTGGGCGAAGCTGGGGAAGGAGAGGCCCACTCTAGAACAGCTTTGGTGGCACAGCTGATTATAGCCCTATCCTGCGGAAATCCTCTGCCAGCCTCTGCAGATCTTTTGGACTGCAGCTCCTGCCATCCTTGATCACAGGCCAGGTTACCTGGGGCTGATGGGAGCAGCGATCCAGAAATTGGGATTGCACCACCAGCTTGGCGATGGCTGCTTTGTGCCAGGGCCAGCTGTTGTGATAGTAACGGCAACCTGTAGGCCACGGATGGGCAACCCACAGGCTTGTAATCACTTGGCTTCTTATAACTCTCGAGTGTAGGCTGGGCCTGACCATGCAATGCGATGCATTCCTACCCCAAAGGAAGCCCCAGTGTGTCCAGCAGGGCTTGCCCCAAGGTTAGTGGCTTTAGGATTCCAACCTAAGAGTTGGTGTACACTTTCGGGAAGAAAAAACACACGGCAGGGCCCTTTGGGGAATGCAGCATTTTAGATTCCAAATGGTGCAGCAGTTTGCATGCTTAAATGCTTCCTTCCCCTTGTCAGAGCAAACTGACTTTTCCAGCATGCAGGCAATAAACCCATCAGGGAGAAAAGCATTAACTTTTCACAGGACTTGATGTGCTATGTCTCTACATGCAGGGAATTTTTACATGGCCCTTGCCTTCATGTGTATATTTTATGTGGGGGGGAGGGGCGGGATAGGTATGACTTGGAAGAGTGCTGACGAGGCTGTGTTGCTGCAGGATTATTCTGAATATGAAGAAGGCTGGCCGGAAGACAAAGAATCCTTTACGTACAAATCATCCACAAGGATGTCTCAAAGGAGACGGTCTCAATTTCCCATTTGGATCTCCACTCCCTTAGATCAAGATGATTGGGAAGCTTATTCTTTGTGCGGGTGTTGCAGTTTCGGTATAACACGGTCCTGCACAGCTGAGATAACAAAGTAAAATCTGGAATTCATGCAGTCATTTTCTGCTGTCGCACTTCATGTAATTTTCCAACATTCCCATCCCCCTTCCTTGGAGCAAAAGTAAGAGGATATAAAGTATTCAGTGTAAGAGCTTTGCCTTTGGGGATGGGGGTGGAAATCCCAAACATGCAGACGCGTATTGGAAGCAATGCCTACTCTTCATTCTTCTGAAGATGCTTTTTTCTTGAGTTACACCAAGTGACTCCTGGAATATCCATCATATTATATGCATATTTAAAGCAATCCTGATTCAGGCTACAAGCCTCCACCCACTTACAGGGAAGCGAGCTCCACTGAACGGAATGGGACTTGCTTCTGAGCAGCTATAACTCGGTTTGTGCTGTCACATAATGATGGAACAGGTAATTCCCTTCTTGTCAAATGCTCCCTCCACCTGGTCAACTGAATCCAAGGAACACTTTCATTTCTGGGTGCTGTAAATATTTGGTGTGGTTGTTTCACGTAAAAATAGAGAGGAAATAAGCACCGGTTTTGATTGCGTATCTTTACTGGCAGCCACATTTACATGTTACATCATTTATGCAGCAGTAGCTAGAGTCACTTTCCCAACCTGGCTGTTGTTGTTATGTTGTTATGTCTCTGATTTAAGGTGACCCCATGAATGATACTCTTCCAATATGTCCTGTTTGTGGCAGCCCTGCTCAAGGCTGGGACTTCCTTTATGCAGGCAATTCATTTCATATTTGGTCTTCCTTTTCTTCTTCTGCCTTTGACTTCCCTTCGCATGATTGTCTTCTTGAGGGCATCTTGCCTTCTCATGATGTGCCCAAATTATGACAGCCTCAGTTTTATGATTTTTGCTTCTAAGGAAAGTTCTGGGTTGATCTGATCTAGGATCCACTTTTTTGTCTTTCGGTCAGTCCAGTGTATTTTCAAAGCTCTCTTCTAGTTTTTTTTTTTTGGTCTATATCTCCCATAATCTCTAAGCACTGATCATGGTGACTGGAGCTAATGTTAGCTGTGGTCTAAAGCATCTGCAGACACCAAACATGGGTTCTTCCTTGAGCTAGAGTCAGGGGAAAGGAAGCACCAGACAGGAGTCCCCCTTCTCCTGCTCTGGGGTATGAAGCAGCCCTCAGTGGAATAGGAGCAATTGCTTTGCTAGGACCACCAGTTCCCAAGGACAGGGGCTAAGAAGAAAAATCTGGGGGCTTCAAGATCAGATTAAGTTCCAAGCATGAAAGGCAGGCAGAAGGCAGGCAGATGGAGAGGGAGAACTATAGAATGGCATGTCGCTCTGCCTTGTTGGCTTGTCTGTCCCACTTCCACGGTATGTTACACCCGGAAGACAATATTCTGGCGAGTGAGTTTGGGACTGGTTGACAGTGAAGAAGACCTTTGCAGACTGGAATGGTCACTGAGCTTACTCTGTGTCAATTAAAATACACCCACCTGCCACTCCAATCAAGTGGTCAGACATGCCCTGTTGGATCTCACCCATAATTCCCATGAGGCAATATGCTAAAGCACATGCACTCTGTCCATCATTACAAACTCCCAGAAAGAAGCCACATGCTTTTTTTGAAGGCCCACCAGGAAGCTTGTACATCTGCCTCCAACATGCCACTCACACCTTCCTTGGCAGAGCATAAAGGAGGGAGCGGTTTCTCTCTCTCCTCTCTCTCTGGTGCCCATCACACTGCTATGCCTGCAAGTGAGGTAGGCCCTGGTGCTGGGAAATGTAGTTTCCACCTTCCTCCATCACACCATGCCTAGCACAGCAAGCCAGTGAGGAGGATGCATGGGGAGGGAGTTCAGAGGAGGGGAAGGAGGCTGCAAACCACATGGGAAAGAGGGGTCTTAAAGGAGCACTGTTGGGTTGGGGCCATATTTCCATTGCACACCTTGTCATATATAAGAAACACAAGTGGGATCTAATTTGGTTTGGGACTGAACTTGGGATAAGCTCAGTTATTTTCCTCCTTCCTTCCTTCCTTCCTTTCATTTTTTTCAAGGAGAACCCAACTAGGTGGAAATGGGCTATTCAGTATGCAATCATTAATTGGGAGGCTGGAGCAGCTTGCCGGTCCTTCTTTCCCACACAGCTAGCATTAGGATGGCATCTGTGGCAGATGTCAGGAATGGCCCCAGTTTCCACGAGCCCCCAGTGTTAATTTCTCTGGGAGTGGCAGAGGCTGTGAACTTGCTTTGCCCACCATGCCTGGCCAGGCAGAGCCTCCTCGGCAGTCCATTCGCATCCCCAAGCGCTGTGTCTCCTTTCTGATTTTCTGCTTCAGGGCTTGCGCCACACCTGAAGGACATGAGCAGTGTGAGGCATGCATGCTTCCATGCCAACGTTAACCTTTTCCATGCATTTTGTGGGTCCTCCTGTTGCAGTCCCTGCTGGTGCCACTGGTATGTGGATGCATATACTGTTTGCATAGCAATGGGAAGGCCTGTCTCAAAAAAGTTCTTTTCTGGTTCCCACATTCTCTCTTAAAGCCCCGTCTGGGAAATGTTTAACCACGTTAAATGTCTCATTGGCTTATATCTTTAAACTCAGCCGGTGGGGGGCGGGGTGCAGTGATGATATTTGTTGGTCCTCCTAAAGAATTTGTGGTGGGTGCCTCAACTATTGCAGAAGAAAGGATGGATTATCACTGCCTTACAGCACCAAAGAAAAGGGACTCCATGAAGGTGCCTGAAGAAAATGTATTTATTTACTTTTAAAATGTCTAAAACTTTCCTGTGGTCGCTAACATATCAAGATGTGAAAGAATTTTTGACTGAAGTAAATAAGAACACTGCTCCTGCCTCTTCTTCTGGAAGAGAAATGTCCAGAATTAAAGAGAATAATATGTTTTCCAGGCTAACTAGATTTGCTTGCATCTTGTGGTATAAAAAATAAACATGAAAAAGAAAATAATTTCCCGCCTTCACTCCCTTGGCTGCTTGCATCGCCCGAGGGCCAAACGGCCTGGCAGCGCTTCCTCCGACTTTGGCTCATGCGCTCTCTGGTTCCCTCCCTTTTGGGAGTTTGAGGACTCTGAGAGCTCTCGCAGCCTCTTCAGCCGTCATCCCCCCCACCCCCGTTTCTGTTATTGCTCATTCTTCTCCCTGGCAGTATCGGCCAGCATTGTGATGTACCCCTTCCTTTTCTATCCTGGCATGCACATAGTTGCACTCTCTCTCTCCCTCTCTCGCACATACACACAGAGTTTTGTGTTTTAATGGGCACACACCATCCCTTTATCTGAAAAGAAGCCCATACCCAGAAGCCCAACCCGTAGATTGTTCACTTGCTCAGCATATGGGAAAGACCTGCTTCAGAAGGTCTTCTCTGTAGAAAGCTGACATTCTGTCCCAAGCCAGGTTTCGTCCTTTGCACTTCCAAAAACAATACACCATTCTTTGGCAAAAAGCTATTGATGCTCCCTTGTGCTTCCAGTAAGCACAACCAACAAAGAGAGTGTCTCTGAGCATGCACAGAGTGGTTCGTTGAATCCAACCTAGCAGCTACTTCTGAGAATCCTCCTTCTGAGTAAGTCTGGGCCTGTCCCTCTGGGAAGGCCCTCTTGGAGGAAGCCTAGCCTCCAAGTCTGCCTGAACACCTGGAGAGGGGGACCTTGAGATAAACTCTTCCACTTCTATCATCTCAATGTCTGGAGCCCTTGTTTCTCAGCCCCCTCCTCCTTTGATGAGTCTAGACTGGCATGACCCTGGTCTACATGGCAAGAACAACTGCCCCTCTCATTCCAACTTGTTCCTTCTCAAAGCAAGTGGCAAAATCAGGGTTTCTAGAAAGCTTTCCAGTCTAATTTTCCTGCTCCAGTGCTGTCTCCATCTTTGCAACAGCTATAGATCCCGGTTAGAAGAGAAATGGGATATTTAGTACTTCACATCACAGGAAAGAACATACAGGAAGGGGCATCTTGTGATCAAAGGCCAATCTGGTCTAGCATCATTGTCATGCAGTGACAAACAAGGTGCCTGTGAAGCCCAAAGGCCAGCCAGGAAGGCAGCCTCCCCCTTTTGCCTGTACAACCAGTCACTGGTGTTCAGAGGCTCAGTGGAGGCCCATGTTGCTAAATTTTCATTGTCCTCTGTGTTGCAGTGGATTGGTACAACCATTTGCACATGATTAGGAGTTGATGGCATCTGTGGGGGGCAGATAGGAGGGCAGGGATGAAACAAGAAATACGAGGTCTGGCCTGGGTATGGAATGCCTCTTATTTACATCTTTTAGCCATCACTGTCAGAAGGAAGTTGAAGCAAAATGCCATATTTCCTTTGCTATTAAGCACACTATTCTCTCATGGCATGCTGAGTACCTCTGAGCCAAAATGTTGGGATGAAATTAACCAAAAGCTGAATCAGATTCCCTTTTTGATCATTTTTGGATGGCAATTGATAATGGACAATGAAACACTTGGGTTTTTTGAGTGGTCCCTAATTGGCTAGGGTTGCCCATGTGACCAGGCATCATCACAACCAGTATAGGATCCCTGATTAGCTGTGAGAAGAAATGAAATGTTGGGAACTGGGACAAAGAAGCAGCAGAGGGGAAAACCAGCTGAAAAGTTGTAGCTGCAAACATTTGACAAAAGCTTGTTACCAAAGCAAAACACATGCATATAAGAAAGAATAACCAAAAGACCAAGTTATACATGACAGAAGAATTAAAAGGGAGGATTATTACTTTTGAATAAAAAAATTAACCTTGATGAGCGTTTGGCTCTGCTGTAACCTGGAGCTGCTTAGTTCAAATCAGTCCATGGTATTCATTTTATACCATTCAGGGGGTATTTTTCAGCTAAAACAGAATCTGAGATCTGTGCAAGTTTTCAAATCAAACATCAACCAAAATGTGATTTTTGCTTCCCCGCTTCCCCCCTTTAATTCCCATTTCCTCCACCCACAATTTGTTATTGAGATGAGGGGAAAAGTCTCTCCATGTGATGTGAATGAAATTTCAGCTGTTATTAGAGTGGGTGCAAAGGAAAGGAAAACCACAATGTCCTCACCATTTCCTGACCTCCACGCAGATCCTTGCAGTCACACTGAGCTTCCTCATTTAGGGTCACTTACAGAGAAAAGTTTTTTGCACAGGCAACACATATAAAACTCATCACATATGAAGCAGTGTGAACTTTGGGGGTGTGCCACAGACTAGTGGTAGCATGCACACTCAGTATCAAAGTTCCTAGCAGGTTCATTCATCCCCCAAAATCTCCAGGTAGGGCCGGAAAGGACCCTGGAGAACCAGTGCCTTTCCATGCAGCTCAGCTTTTCCTAAGCTGGTGTCCTCCAGGCGTGTTGGATTACAGTTCCCATCATCTCCAGGCAGCACAGGCAAATCAATTATGAAAAACAAAATGTTGTACTATATCTAGGATCTCAGTTGGATACTTTTTCTGCTTTTAATGGGGTGACTGATCTTAATAATTAGTTAAATGTTTCTAGGAGAAAGAGAGGGAGAGAGTCCTGCAACATAACCATAGGAAATGAAGAGAAGGAGCACAGCACAGAAAACGCATGGCTCAGAACCTAGTGTTATAAAAGCAAGATAACATTTCACCTTTCCTCCCTCTGAAGGAAAATAAATGTTTATCACTGATTTGCTTCGGATTGACACCTGTACAAGGGAACCCAGAATAGAAACCACAATGTTCTTAGCCATGTGTGCATTCTGGTATTTTGGTTATTGTGGGTTGACATGAGAACCCACAAATAATTAGTACAAAAGGCTATGTGAAATGTTGCATTTGTTTAAAGTGTTTATTTTGGCTTTCCAGGATAAGCTGGATGCCCAAAACTTGTGTGAAAGCCTCACCTTGGTTATATTTGTGCTTGCTACGCACAGCGAACTATTGAATCCCTGTTTAACCATGGAATACTCTGTAACTGCAGTCACACTTTTGCCTGATTGTCAGCGCGACTGACCTTCGGGTAGATTGTTCTGAGCAGGCACCGGCTTCGCAGTGGGCAGTGTTGTTTTGCCTTTTCTGTACAATTGAAAGGAAATGAGACCAAACTGTCCATGTGGGAAACAAAGCAATGGGCGGACTCCTCCTTCTTCCTGTCTCTGAGGCTTCAGATGCTTCCAGACAAGGCATTTATCGTGCCATCGCCCTGCTTCGTTTTGGGATCTTACAGAAGGTCCAGATGATGACAGCTTTCGCTCATCGCCCTCCCGTGTTTTCCCACCATTTCTTCAAGCATTTTTCTTACTAAGACCTAGCAAAGGAAACAAATGGCAGAATTATACAGAATACATTTGGGCTGTGAGTGCCAGGAGCCCACTGCTTGGAAGCACCTTCTGGGGTTGGTTGGTCTTTCAGACCCAGATTCTTAAACACAGACATCTGTTGCTTCTTTGGCTTTTCCCCTTGTGCACTTTTTAAGCCTCTACTGACTGATAAACCAGAGCTACAGTGCTGAGTACACCAGGACCCTGTTAAGCTGTGTTGCTGTTATGAATTAGTCCATGGTGCCCTATTTTTTTCTTCATGGGGTGGTAAACCTGTGTGTGGGCCGTACTAGTTTAAACAGTAGATCATCCTAGTCAATGCATTTGTATACCATATTATGGACCATTGTGCTCCAAGCAGTTTACAAATGCTGTACTGGGGACCACTGTGCTCCAAGCAGTTCATAAAACAAAGAAACACAATCACAGGAATGATCATGTGACATTAACTCATTCCCAGTTCATTTAAAACACACGGCTCTGAAAAACACAGACAGCCTCCGCTGATACAGGGGCTTTTCCCTTGGGAGCATCGCTCTCCACAAGCACAGGGCAGTGAAAACATGCAAGCTGGAACAGGCCTGGGATGCTCCTCTGGTTCCAGTTTGCCTGAACAAACTGGCTTTGGTATCAAGACAGGTCCTTGCCTAGCTTTCTCCCTGACCTGTCTGCCCCGCAGTGGTGGAGCTCAAGCACAGCCTTTATGATGTCTAGTGACATCATCACCTCTAGCGACAAAGCCACATCCCTTGGTCAGCCACATCACAAACAGCTGCCCTACAGAGGTGTGCCAGTAGCTCTTGGGTGCAGGCTTAAAGGCAGGAGATGCTGGGTGCCATTCATGACAGCTCCTGGAAAAGGTATCCATCAGTGTAAAGCTGGATGGACCAATGGTCCAAATTGATATAAGGTCCTGAGATCAATAAGTATTTTTAACCCCGAGGATAAAGAGAAGTGGTGGGATGGGGAATCTATATATTCGCACATTCATCTGATTTGAACTAAGCAGGGCCTATATATTTGCCTGTATTAATAGCATGGCCAAAAGCTCAAGCAATGAGAGGGATGGTTGTAGGCATATCCGGACCACACAAATGGTGATAGATTTGGACCCAATGCACAGAGGAGCTAAAAGGTGTCAGTGTGGTCTCTTCCTGATTTGCAGCTGGTGCTACTGAACAGGCACAGGAGGATCAGGAGATTAATAGCCCTTCAGAAGAGACAATTAATTTTTATAGCTGGTTAGAAATTCTCAGGATTTAAGACCACGTTTCACAGATTTTGTGATGCTTCTCCTCACTCTGCTCCATCTCAACTGTAAAGGTTGATGTCGTGAGCACACTTGTCTCCCCTCTTTCCTTTCCAGCACAGCAACATGAAAATGTAGTCCTTCATTGAAGCTTAAAAGGTTTTGCTGCAATGCAGGGCATTTGCGATGGGAGCCATTAACAAGCTGCCTCAGTCAGAGCCACAGTCCCTCTGATCTGTGGGAATCGCTTCTGCCTGTGTGAAGAGCTGGTTCCAGACTCGGATGGCCCCCTCCTCCCTCCCTTTTCCCCATGTCTTGGCTCCACCCTCAGGGTGGTCCATGGTTCTTGTTGGCCAAATGGTGAGAACAATTAACTTTTGGCCCAGCTCCACCTCACTGGATCTAGGCATTCACCCACCATGTTCGACAGTGTCTCCTCCATGCCCATGAGGTTCTCAGTCTTTATTTGACTTCTCTTGTGTGTTAACCTTGACTTTCCAGAACCACCTGTCAACTTTCCCCACTGTTCTTCTCCAGAGGAGATATGATAGCACTCTACAAGGACCTGAAAGGCTGTCACAAAGAGGAAGGACAAGATCTCTTCTCATTCATTCCAGAGAATAATGGACTTAAGAAACCAGATTTAGACTAGACACCAGGAGGCATTTCCTCACTGTCAGAGCAAGGAGACAGTGGAACCTCTAACCTGAGGAATTGTGGGCTCTCCCTTGCTGGAGACATTCAGAAAGAAACCAGGCAGCCATCTGAGTGAGATGGTGTAACGTGATGTCCTGCAACAGCAGGGGGTTGGACCCCATGGCCTTCTGGCCCCTTCCAATTCTCCTATTCTATGATTCTATTATTTCTCCCATTCCAAACCTGAACTGACTGACTGGGAAGGCTGCTTTGGGCAAAGCTGGTCACATCAGTCCAGTAGAAATGACTCATCTTAAAGCCTGGGCATTGGCAGCAGTAAGAGGCTTAGACTGGTGTCTGTGGCTTCACCCTTTTGCCTTTGGCCTGGCTCGCCAGTGGAACGTTGCTTCGCTGAAACTCAACCTGGTCCTTGGGATAGGTTAACCTGCAGGGCCCCTGGTAATCTCATGTTAAGGGAGGCTGTCTGAATAGGAACTACAGAGTGTGAGCAGTGAAGCTGAGTCAACATTTCTTAGAAAGCTTTCTCTCTGGGAACATTTCTGAGATTTTTCTGTTGCTCATCAATTGCTAACACCCCCCCCCCCAAAGCAAACCGTGTTCATACTGTCCTCTGAACAGTCTCCTCTCTCTCTCTCTCTCTCTCTCTCTCTCTCTCTCTCTCTCT